>NC_039253.1:3044238-3281738 GCF_003368295.1 Carassius auratus
TTCGTTTTCGCAAACGTTACGTTCGTTTTATTTGGCACAAATCTGATTCCATACGAATCCGCTTTGAACTCCCGAATTGACACAAATGATTCGCGAACCCGCTACGAACTCCCGATCTGATTCAAATGATTCGCGATCCCCAAACTGACTCAAATGATTCGCGAACCCGCTTTGAACTCCCGAACTGACTCAAATGATTCGCGAACCCGCTACGAGCTCCCGAACTGATTCAAATGATTCGCGATACCCAAAATGACTCAAATAATTTGCAAACCCTCTTTGAACTCCCGAACTGACTCAAATGATTCGCAAACCCGCTATGAACTCCCGAACTGACTCAAATGATTTGCGATCCCCAAAAAGACTCAAATGATTCGCGAACCCGCTTTGAACTCCCGAAATGACTCAAATGATTCGGGAACCCGCTACGAACTCCCGAACTGATTCAAATGATTCGCGATACCCAAAATGACTCAAATAATTTGCAAACGCTCTTTGAACTCCCGAACTGACTCAAATGATTCGCCAACCCGCTATGAACTCCCGAACTGCCTCAAATGATTCGCGATCATTTGTATGTTGTTAACAAATAAAATATCAATATTTCCATTCCGAACTGCTTTCCACGTCGAAATATCCACATATCTAGGGTGAGTGGAGATCCGGGGCTTAGCCCAGAAAAATCCATGTATGTGACTTTTTATTTTAATAAATCAGAAAGATTTACCTTGTTTAAAATATACAAAAACAATAAAAACAAAAAAAGCAATGATTTTGCAATACATATTTTCCATGGTCATATCTATAAATTTATTTGCAACGCTGCTTTTATTTTGCGTGTCAGTCTAGTTTGAGCTTGCAATACCATTTTTCCTTTGCGCTTCACTTTTCTGCACGTCACTCTTTTTGGCACCGTTTTTGACGTGGGGGCGGAGTCAATGGACGGGGGCGTGTACAACATGCCTCCATGGAAGTGACGTCATCGGCCCGAGACGCAGCTCACTGATCCAGGTCCTGTCATAATGAGCAGAGACTTTCGACTGGATCCTTTATTTCGGGTTCGCGATTCATTTGAATAAGTTTGGGAGTTCGTAGCGGGATCGCGAATCATTTGAGTCAATTTGGGGATCGCGAATCATTTGAATAAGTTCGGGAGTTCGTAGCGGGATCGCGAATCATTTGAGTCAATTTGGGGATCGCGAATCATTTGAATAAGTTCGGGAGTTCGTAGCGGGATCGCGAATTATTTGAGTCAGTTTGGGGATCGCAAATTATTTGAAACAGTTCGGGAGTGCGTAGCGGGATCGCGAATCATTTGAGTCATTTTAAGGATCACGAATCATTTGAGTCAGTTTGGGTTCGTAAATCATAGCTGTATATGGATAGGCATTTGTAACTAATTTAGTAGCTAGTTATAATTACATTTTCCACGCTTGTTTAGGTGTGAAATGTGAACTCGTATTTTTTGTTTTAATGATGTGCCTTTTTTTGTCATTATAGAACCTTTTTAGCATGAAAGGTTCTTTGGAGTTGAGTGAAGAACCCTATATGGTTCTATATAGAACCCCAATGATCCCTTTCTTCTAACAGTTTGTTGTCATAAGCAGGGTTGGTTCTAGGGTGAGTGGAGATCCATGTATGTGACTTTTTATTTTAATAAATCAGAAAGATTTACCTAGTTTAAAATATACAAAAACAATAAAAACAAATTTAAAACATTTTATTTAAAGTCTATCCCTTGTATCCTGACACATATGCTGATGTTGTGTCTCTATCTCACTTTTTTTTTTTTTTTTTTTTTTTTGTCTCTGTCTCTGTTTTATTTTATTTTCCAATCAAGCCTGACTGGCTACACTCGTCCTGGTAGAACAGGGATAAGAAGCAAACATGAAGCAGTGCACTGACACACTCTTACTCTATAAAGCTATACCGGTCAAAGGACTTTATCTCTGTGTTTAAAGCCAAGTATAATTATAAACGCAGGGCTCTATACACTTATATTTTTGAAGGAGGACTTACACAGCACTTACAAATTGCATAACTAATCATAAGAAGGTTAATGTATCAAATATACAATTTGGAATAGGCTACAGAAATATGAAATTATGAAAACCTAGTACTTTGCCACTAGGTGGCGGCATGCCCACTGCCTTAATGAGTGAGTCGGTCAGTCATTTAATCAATGGATTCGTTAGAACCGGATGATTCATTCAGAAAAAAAAGTGTGTGTGTGTGTGTGTCCCCTACAGACTGTGCTGCGCAACCGTTAACTGTTCGATGTTCAAAATGTGACGTTAAATCAGACACAATTTAAAACCGAAAAATAAATATAAAAGTTACAGATACCTGAAGTAAGCTGTTGTATCTTGGCATTCAAGTGTTTTTGGCTGGGGGGTTTTACTTCCTTTTTTTTAAGAAGAAGAAGATTAATTTTGAAATATCCATTTTTATTTTCGAATAAATTGATCTAGTAAAATACTACACGCCAACAAACCGCCTGCCTCCAAAAGATCTCATTTCATTGGCTGGATCGTACAGACGCTCATCGATGGTTGGCCAGTTTACATGTCAGTTAAAAGCACTAGACTCAGTGGGCGGTTTTCGTTGGATGTGAATGACAACGCTTACTTACTTGGGTACATTTACAGACACTGCGGACTTGAGTCGAGAGATATTTATTTATTTATTTAAATTCTAATATAAATTACTTTATTGGGCATGAAAACTCATTGATGGCATGGTGGTAATAAAAACATTCGGGGCTTTACTGAAAACATTCGGGGCTCCAGCCCCCTTAGCCCACCCCTAGCGCCGCCCCTGATCATAATCCACCAATCAGAACACACGAGATCTCTTTGACCACAGCTGCTGTGCTTCTAAAGCTCTTACAGCAGCGCAACACTGGATTTCTCTGAGGTGGTCGGATCACATCAGATTGTGGTTAATTTGCAGATCATGACTACTCTATCTACTTGTCCTCTCCCTGCAGTTTGGTAATATAAAGATTCCTCCTGAATTTGGGATCCTGGGGTTGTTTTGGCACTTTAGGCTATTATTCATTCATACATTATTCTGCAACATTTTGTAATTAAATTATTGTTTGTAGTACCGGTAACTTAATATCACATTTTAATCATGCTGATTAGGCACCCAAACTGACTCAAATGATTCGCGAACCCGCTTTGAACTCCCGAACTGACTCAAATGATTTGCGAACCCGCTATGAACTCCCGACCTGACTCAAATGATTCGCGATCCCCAAACTGACTCAAATGATTCGCGATCCCGCTCCGAACTCCCAAACTGACTCAAATGATTCGCGAACCCGCTCCGAACTCCCGAACTGACTCAAATGATTCGCGATCCCTCTCCGAACTCCCGAAATGATTCAAATGATTTGCGATCCCCAAACTGACTCAAATGACTCGCGAACCCGGTTTGAACTCCCGAATTGACTCAAATGATTCGCGAACCCGCTACGAACTCCCAAACTGATTAAAATGATTCGCGATCCCCAAACTGACTCAAATGATTCGCGATCCCTCTCCGAACTCCCAAACTGACTCAAATGATTCGCGATCCCTCTCCGAACTCCCAAACTGACTCAAATGATTCGCGATCCCTCTCCGAACTCCCGAACTGATTCAAATGATTTGCGATCCCCAAACTGACTCAAATGATTCGCGAACCCGCTTTGAACTCCCAAACTGACTCAAATGATTCGCGAACCCGCTAAGAACTCCCAAACTGATTCAAATGATTTGCGATCCCCAAACTGACTCAAATGAGTCGCGATCCCTCTCCGAATTCCCAAACTGCAGATAGTGCTCTAAGCTAGTTTTTGACCGCACAGTCAAATGGTAATGAATAACAGCCCTAGAACAGAACAGAACAGAACATCCATACAATCTGCAGTATGAGACATACGGCCAAATCAAGTTTTTTATTATTCTTGACATCCATGAATAAAAGTCATGTGGGTTTGGAACAACAAAGGTAAACAAGTAAATGGTGACAGATTTTTTTGGGGGTGAATGAATGCTTTAATTCTACTGATAATTGATTTTCAGTTATTTGTGCTCTGTCACTTCTAAATATTTTTTACTTAAATGAACTGTCTTTTGCTCATTTCAGCAAACAAAAACATGCAAGACTGCAAACTTTCCAGTACTTCTGTACTGATAATCCGGTTTCCACCCAGTCCCAGGAGGTTTGTCTGTTTTATCCTTCTTCACTAAAATGTCTTAACATTGCTTGGTTATTGACCAGTAATGCTAGAAGATTGTAGATATACAATAGGAATTTTGTTATTTACTACTTTTTTCAGATTATATTAAACCTGGAAAATATTGGAGAAGATCAATTAAGTTTTCAGGAGCACATTACTGTGATACATGCTGAACTTTGTAAAAGACAAGCTGACTACACCAACATATCAAAAATCTAATGAGATGTGCTCTTTTTAAAAGAGTTGATTCAACATGAGAGGTCATGGACATGTTCCAATTTCTTCGGGTTCCACAACTTGTGAGTATTTGTTTTTAGTGTTGTTTCCTTTGAGTTTAGTATATTTTGCAATTTTCAAACAATTTTCAAACAAACTGCATGACGTTCATTGTGATGAGCAGATATTTGAGATGCCATAGTTTTAAAGAAATGACAGCCACGATCACTTGATTGCATGTAGCTCTGTGAATGTGATAAGAAAATTAAATAAAAATGTCTTGCTCTTGTAGAATAATGTTCTAATGTAGAATGTTTTACTCTTATTGACAGTTGTTTTGTAATATCAGGAGAATAAGATGTTAAAATTGAGAGAGGGCTGCTCAGTTTTTCACAAAAACATTTGCACTATTTAAATGAAACACGTGGAGGCAAAAAAAAACACTGATGCATTTTTTTTTTTAGCAACCGGCCTTTAGATCTAGCATTCTGCATGCTTTAAATCAGATACAGAAATGATGTAGCTTGAACTTATAGCATTTTTATTTAAATTAACAACAGAGAGAAAGTGAGAAACTGCTTGTGTGAATAATGTTTGTGTAGTGTTTCTTCAATAATCAAGCTGCAAGTTTAGTTAAATCAAAAACAGATGCAGTGTTGCTTTTTAGTTTTTCAGTATGCTATCCAAGCTATTTTATTAATGAATTTTGCATTGATCTTGAAATTTCTGTCATGATTGTTTGTGAGTTGTGTCACTAGCCAGTGAATTGGCCCTTACTTACCAATGTGGTAAAAAATGGTCAGTCACATCCCTAATTGTTTGGAAGAAAGTATGCAAGATCCTAAGTTATTTCAAAAATAATTTATTTTTTCCAAATTGCAGAAATCAGTAAAGCCAACTCAGACTAGTTTTTCATGAAGCTTCAAACCCCCTCCATGCAAAAAGAGCCAGCATCAACATGGAGGGTGCCAACATTATGAGCGCACAAATGGATTTGATGGAGGCAGTGAAGTGCCTCTTTGCTACTTATTTCATATTCGGTGTGGAATACCCCAAGCACATCACTCACATGATCAATTTTGTTGAGCAATACCTGTTTAAACTCTCCAGAAGGCAAAAAAATAAATAAAAAACTGTCTGTCCCAGTGTTCAAAATGTATAATCAATTATCATAATACTTTTATATTTTGTGAATAGTGCTAATTTAAATTTGTAAATATGAGGCGATTGATGTTATTCTGAAATGCTGATCTGAATTTGAATCTGTAATTACAATTCTTTATGAGTGATATTAATGTAAATTTGTAGATTTGAAGTACTTCTATATCAGTATTTTCCATTGTGAGTTATATTAATATGGATTTGTAGTTTTGAGGTACTTGATGTTGTTCTAGCCCTGATGGGAATTTAGATGAATCTGTATATTTGCATTATTTATTAGTGAATGATTAATGTAATTTTATAATGGACTTATTTTGTAATATGTAGATGTAGGTGAAACTCTATTTTTATTATTTAAGGAAGATTTTAAAATGGTTGGTGTTTTAATGTTGATTTGTACATTTAAAGCCTTGAATATTTGAAATTACAGTCGCATTCAGTAATAGTAATTATTTTTGTTAATATAAATAAATGATTAGTTCTATGCACTTTGGGTGTATTAATGGGTGACTTTTTATGTGAATTACATTTTTACATTTTAGGGTCTTGATGTTTGTCAATTATATGAAATATTAAATTCGGAAAGGACAAACTAAATAATCATGAATATAGAACCTTTATTCCATATAGAACCTTTGACCCGATTACAAACAACCCTAAAGGGTTCTTCTGAGTGAACCCCTTAAAAAGGGTTCTATATAGAACCTTTTAGGGGATCCAAATACGTAGCGCCTGACAGAACCTTTTAAGGTTCTATATAGAACCTTTTCTTCTTAGAGTGTATCCAGGGTTGCCAGGTTTTTGCTACAAAACCCGCCCAATTGCTAATCAAAACCAACTGATTTTTTTTTTTGCACAGAATTCCACAATCTATTACATTAAAAAGTGTACATGCTTGCAAAATTTGAATAGCTTTTTGTTTCCTCGAGGGTAATTTAGATTCAATATATTATTAGTAGTATTTCACCTCATTTTAAAAATCTATAAAACATGTTTTTTTTACCTGCAAATTTACATTTATGTATATCAAATTTAGCCATTAAAATAAATAAATATATAAAATAAATACAGGTCTGTTTATCTTTGGAGTTTACATTAATGCTGCCCTAAAATAACATCTTTCCACTCTAAAATAAAATCTCCATCAACATATCAAACAATAAAATCAAGTACATTCTTCCAGAAATAAGGCACAAAAGGGCGGTACCAAAATGAACAGTTGTCTCTGGTTACAGTTAACATCAGTATCTTTTTAAAATTTAATCAAATAATGTTTAGAAGGGTATACTCTGTGCAGAAGTTTAAAGGATACTTCTTTCACCTTATTTGTTAAGAAATATCGTTTGGGAGCCAGACTTTTATTCCAGTCAACATCACTAACAAATGTACTCCAGTATGCAATTACATTTGGTTTCGAAACAACATCCTTCTGGAAAAGGATGAAGGATGAAAAAGGATCATTATAATTATTACAGGAGAAACATATTTTACCTATAGGGAAGTGATTTGGTGAAAGGCATGGAAGTTGCTCATAATTAACTCTTTTTTTGCTGTTTAAACAAAAAAAAATTAGACTGTATCAAAACCCAGCCAATCACATTTCGAGGGGGATCACCCGGTAAAAATCGCATTCCGGTAGGGTCAAATACACGTTTTGGTTGGGTTCCCCTAGTAAAATTAACATTTTAGGGGTTAAATATCATTTTATTGTGTTCGCTTAAAGCAGCGGACATGAAAAACAACACGCGGCAATAGTCTTAAACACATGGGTTTATAAAGAACACTTTCTATGCAAAACAGTTTTGCCAGATTGGCCTTTAAATTATATGACTGACTACTCTTACACTCTTAACATCAGCAGAAACTTTCTATCACAAAAGTTTCTTTGGGGCAAAATAACTTTCTTCATATTATAAAAAGGTAAGAAAGAGTTTTGTTCTTTAAAGAACGTTGACTGAATAATTCTTTGTGGAAACAAAAATGGTTCTTCTATGGTACAGCTGTGAAATACTTTTTTTTTAAACACCTTTATTTTAAAGGTTCTTTATGGAACCATTTAGAAAAGGAAAAAAAAAATATGGCATCGTTAAGCACCTTTATTTGTATACACAGATTTTGTCATTATGTGCAAAAACTCTATATAGAAAAGTTTTTTAAAGTAGCAATTAAGCAAATACTCCACTTTAGAAAATGATACACTTTTATGTTTATTTCAGTTGCATAACATTTGAAGTATTCTACAACAACAACCGCTTTTGTATCTTCAATCAACAACGTTAGTAGGAATATTTCACCAATAATTTATATACATACTTCAATACAAATCCCCCATATGTGTACCTTATTGTATCAATGAGCATAAAAAACTAAAAATCTGTGAAAATTAAAAGACAAAATAAAAAATAAAGTTGGCAAGAAACAAGATATTATCCAAACAAACCATTTTATATTTGTATATTTCATCCACACTGTATTTATACATTACTACAGCATTTTACATCTTTTACAAAATATATATGATTTACAATACTTAATCAGGCAATTCCACTTAATATTGTCACATATTTTGTGACATATACATACTATAGTACACAAACTTTCAAAAACTTATAACCAATGATCTATGATACAGTAAGTGCAAGTGTATGCTAACATTTCAAATATAACATCTCCTTTAGGGAAAGACTTGTTCATCAGTGTTAAGAAGCAGAAAAAAGTTTGCTCAAGAACATTTACAATATCTACTCTAAGTTTGTATAGATTTTAATATATACATTCTTATCGGCCCTGTAATCATGATAGCTATGGACAAGCTCATTCTTGTCACCCATATCCCTTTCTTTTAATGATCATACTATATAAGTTTTAGAATGTTAAATTTCGACCTTTTCAAAGTGCTTTCTGGAACCTCCAGATCCATTGCATGTATTTGCAGATGTCTCATTGTCTGTCTGCGACTATGGTCAATAAGCCCATTGCCCCATCCATCTCTTCTAGGCATTCCTTTATAAGTGTAGCATATATCATCAGTAGTGTAAAAACCTCTAGGAACCATCTTCCTGTAATAACCTGCATTATCACCTGATCTTTGCATGGTATTCACTCCCATATTGGAATTTCTCACAGCTACATTTTCTCTATTTCTTGAAACTTGAATTTTAGGCACTGATATATTATTCCAGTCGCCATCAATATTAAAGTTACTTGCTGTTGTTTTATGATGTCCTGACCTGAATGCCCCAGCCATATCATTGTAGTAAACATCGGAAGGTGTTGGACCTACTCCAGAAATTCTGGTCTGGCCAGAGACATGTTTTGGCATTGTAGGCCACTGAGCTTGTCCTGAAACTTTCATGTCTCTTTTCAAGTCATAGTAGGGGTCCTGCATGTTAAATTCTGGGGCACTATATTTCTGATGAGTCGGTATTCTGACGTCTCTTGTGGGAGTATCAAGACCATACATCATGGATGCCTTTGTTTTACCTCGTGGGACTGCAAAGTTGTTAGCCTGCATTTGTGTAAAGGTACCAAAATCAACATCAGACCCCAGGCCATGAAAATCAGGGCTATCAAATCCTCCTTTCATTTGGGGTGTTTTAAGATTCATCTTTGGAGAGCTGAATTTAAGATCTGTTCCTTCTGGCATGTTTCCTGAGAGTTTCATTTTCCCAGAAGGAGAATCAATGTCAAAGTCTGGTGCGTTCACATCAAAATTCTTGAAATTTGGTCCTTTTATTTTTTTGCCTTTATGGAAATCAACATTCATATCTGGACTTGTGATATCTGGCTTATGACCTCTGATACTGAAGTCTGGGGAATCAAATTCTGTCTTAATCTTCGGAGTCGAGAGGTCCATTTTAGGTGTCTTTAGATCATAGTCAGGTGTCTTTATTTTGGGTGCTGAGAAACCAATATCAGGCATCTTTAAAGCAGGCATTTTAATCTGTCCAGATCGCATGTCCATGTCTGGAAGTGTGAGGTCTGTTCTTGGACCTTGGAGATCAACATTAGGACCATGAATGTCAATATCAGGACGATTAATCCCAGCACTTAGTTTGGGAGCTGATGCACTCAGATTAAGTTCGGGCTGATCAATGTCAGCATCCATATTCATATGTGGCCCTTTCAAACCTGACAGGCCAATACTGGGCATCTTCATCTTTGGCATATTCATTTTACCAGAAGGGCCATTAAAATCGATATCAGGCGATTTGATAGCTAGGTTTGGGCCTTTCAAATCAGACCGAGGCAGAGTCAGATCCATGTTTGGAGTATCGATTCCTCCCTTTATTTTGGGGCTTTTGAGATTCAGCTTTGGAGATTTGACTTTAAGATCAGGTCCTTCTGGCTTGCTGTCTGAGAAGCCCAGCTTTGGCAGTTTAAATTTACTTGAAGGTGTATCAGTCTCAAAGTCTGGAGTGTTCAAATCCAGATTGGGGGTCTTGAAATATGGTTCTTTAATTTTACCTTTAGGTAAATCAACATTCAAGTCTGGGGTTGTGATATCCGGCTTATGACCTCTGATGCTAAGGTCTGGTGAATCAAAGTCTGCCTTAAACTTTGGAGCTGACAGATCCATTTTAGGGGTATTCAGATCATAGCCTGATGTTTTAAGTTTGGGTGCTGAGAAACCAACATCAGGCATCTTGAGAGTGGGCATTTTCAGTTTTCCAGATGGCAGGTCCATGTCTGGAAATGCAAGGTTGGTTTTTGCACCCTTGAAGTCAGAATTAGGTCCATGAATGTCAAAATCAGGACCATTAATCCCTGCATTTAGTTTGGGATTTGATGCATTCAAATTGAAGTCGGGCTGATCAATGTCAGCATCCACATTCATATGTGGCCCTTTCACACCTGGCAAGCCAAAACTGGGCATCTTTAACTTTGGCATATTCAGTTTACCTGAAGGACCATTAACATCAATATCAGGTGTACTGATATCTAGATTTGGGCCTTTCAAATCAGTTTGAGGCAGAGTCAGATCCACGTCTGGGGTATTGATTCCTCCCTTAATTTTGGGGCTTTTGAGATTCAGGTCTGGAGATTTAACTTTAAGATCTGGAACTTTTGGCTTGCTACCCGAGAAGCCAACTTTTGGTAGCTTAAATTTACCTGAAGGGGCATTTATGTCAACGTCAGGTGCATTAATGTCAAGATTGGGTGCCTTTAAGTCTGGTGCTTTAAATGTACCTTTAGGGAAATCAAGATTCATGTCTGGACCTGTGATATCTTGCTTATGACCTTTAATGTTCAGGTCTGGGGAATCAAAGTCTGCCTTAAACTTTGGAGCTGACAGATCCATTTCAGGGGTATTCAAATCATAGTCATGCATCTTTATTTTTGGCCCTGAGACACCAACATCAGGCATCTTGAGAGTGGGCATTTTCAGTTTTCCAGATGGCAGGTCCATGTCTGGAAATGCAAGGTTGGTTTTTGCAACCTTGAAATCAGCATTAGGTCCATGAATATCAAAATCAGGACCATTAATCCCTGCATTTAGTTTGGGATTTGATGCATTCAAATTAAAGTCAGGCTGATCAATGTCAGCATCCATGTTCATATGTGGCCCTTTTAAACCTGACAGGCCAAAACTGGGCATCTTTATCTGTGGCATATTAAATTTACCTGAAGGGCCATCTAAATCAATATCAGGTGATTTCATATCTAGGTTTGGGCCTTTCAAATCAGTTTGAGGCAGAGTCAGATCCACGTCTGGGGTATTGATTCCTCCCTTAATTTTGGGGCTTTTGAGATTCAGGTCTGGAGATTTAACTTTAAGATCTGGAACTTTTGGCTTGCTACCCGAGAAGCCAACTTTTGGGAGCTTAAATTTACCTGAAGGTTCATTTATGTCAAGTTCAGGTGCATTCATGTCAAGATTTGGTGCTTTAAATGTACCTTTAGGGAAATTAATATTCATGTCTGGACCTGTGATATCTGGTTTATGACCTTTAATGTTTAGGTCTGGGGAATCAAAGTCTGCCTTAAACTTTGGAGCTGATAGATCCATTTCAGAGGTCTTCAAATCATAGTCGGGCGTCTTTATTTTTGGTCCTGAGACACCAAACTTAGGCATCTTTAAATTTGGCATTTTCATTTTTCCAGAAGGCTTGTCGATATCTGGAAGAGTAAGGCCTGTTTTTGGGCCTTTGAAATCAGCATTGGGCCCATTTAAGTCAATATCAGGACCACTTAACACTGCATTTAGTTTAGGTGCTGATGCATTCAAATTAAGGTCAGGCTTATTAATGTCAGCATCCACATTCATATGTGGCCCTTTTATACCTGACAGGCCAAACCTGGGCATCTTTAACTTTGGCATATTCATTTTACCTGATGGGCCATTAATATCAACATCAGGTGACTTGATATCTAGGTTTGGGCCTTTTAAATCAGTTTGAGGCAGGCTCAAGTCCATGTCTGGGGGGTCTATTCCTCCCTTTATTTTGGGGTTTTTGAAAACCAGCTTTGGATATTTGATTTTAAAATCTGGGCGTTTTGGCTTACTACCTGATAACCCAAATTTTGGCTTCTTCAGTGTACCTGAAGGAGCATTGATGTCGAGGCCAGGTGCATTCATGTCAAGATTGGGTGTTTTTAAGTTTGGTGCTGTAAATTGACCTTTAGGGAGATCAAAATTCATATCTGGACCTGTGATATCTGGCTTATGACCTTTAATGTTGAGGTCTGGAGAATCAAAGTCTGCCTTAAACTTTGGAGCTGATAGATCCATTTCAGGGGTCTTTAGATCATAATCAGGCGTCTTTATTTTTGGTCCTGAGACACCAAACTTAGGCATTTTTAAAGTGGGCATTTTCATTTTTCCAGAAGGCTTGTCCATATCTGGAAGAGTAATGTCTGACCTTGGTCCTTTGAGATCAACATTAGGACCATGTACATCAATATCAGGACCATTTAACCCTGCATTTAGTTTGGGAGTTGATGCGCTCAGATTAAGGTCAGGTTGATCAATGTCAGCATCCACATTCATATGTGGTCCTTTCAAACCTGACAGGCCAAAACTGGGCATCTTTATCTTTGGCATATCAAATTTACCTGAAGGGCCATTGACATCAATATCAGGTGATTTGATATCTAGTTTGGGGCCTTTTAAATCAGTTTGAGGCAGAGTCAGATCCATGTCTGGGGCATCTATTCCTCCCTTAATTTTGGGGCTTTTGAGATTCATCTTTGGAGATTTGATTTTAAGATCTGGGCCTTTTGGCTTATTACTTGAAAACCCCAAATTTGGCAGCTTCAATTGCCCTGTAGGGGCATTGATGTCGAAGTCAGGTGCATTCATGTCAAGATTGGGTGTCTTTAAGTCTGGTGCTTTAAATGTACCTTTAGGGAGATCAAAATTCATGTCTGGACCTGTAATTTCTGGCTTATGACCTTTAATGTTGAGGTCTGGAGAATCAAAGTCTGCCTTAAACTTTGGAGCTGACAGATCCATTTCAGGGGTCTTCAAATCATAGTCAGGTGTCTTTACTTTTGGTCCTGAGACACCAAACTTAGGCATCTTTAGCTTTGGCATATTAAATTTACCTGAAGGACCATTAATATCAATATCAGGTGTTTTGGCATCTAGGTTTAGGCCTTTCAAATCAGTTTGAGGGAGACTAAGATCCATTTCTGGGGTATCGATTCCTCCCTTTATTTTGGGGCTTTTGATATTCAAGTCTGGAGATTTAACTTTAAGATCTGGGTCTATTTGCTTACTACCGGAAAAGCCAAATTTTGGCATTTTAAATTTACTTGAAGGGGCACTGATGTCAAGGTCAGGTGCATTCATATCAAGACTGGGTTTCTTGAAATTGGGCCCTTTAAGTTTACCTTTAGGGAAATCTACATTCATGTCAGGTGCTGTGATATCTGGTGAATCAAAGTCTGCCTTAAACTTTGGAGCTGAAAGATCCATTTCTGGGGTCTTCAAATCATAGTCAGGAGTCTTTATTTTGGGTCCTGAGAGACCAAAATCAGGCATCTTGAAAGCTGGCATTTTCATTTTTCCAGATGGCATGTCCATCTCTGGAAATTTAAGATCCGTTTTCGGGCCTTTGAGATCAACATTAGGTCCATGAATGTCAATATCAGGACTATTTATCCCTGCATTTAGTTTGGGAGTTGATGCACTTAAATTAAGGTCAGGCTGATCAATGTCAGCATCCATGTTCATATGTGGCCCTTTTAAACCTGACAGGCCAAAACTGGGCATCTTCATCTTTGGCATATTAAATTTACCTGAAGGACCATCTAAATCAATATCAGGTGATTTCATATCTAGGTTTGGGCCTTTCAAATCAGTTTGAGGCAGAGTCAGATCCATGTCTGGGGTATTGATACCTCCTTTAATTTTGGGGCTTTTGAGATTCAGGTCTGGAGATTTGATTTTAAGATCAGGTCCTTTTGGTTTGCTACTTGAGAAGCCAAATTTTGGCATCTTCAGTTTAGCTGAAGGGGAATTTATGTTCCCCTTCAGATCAGGTGCATTTATGTCAAGATCAGGTTTCTTGAAATTTAGTCCTTTCATTTTTCCTTTTGGGAAATTAACATTCATGTCAGGTGCTGTGATATCTGGCTTATGACCTCCAATGCTGAGATCTGGGGAATCAAAGTCTGCCTTAATCTTCGGACTGGACAGATCAATTTCAGGAGTCTTCAGATCATATTCAGGTGTCTTTATTTCTGGTGCCGACAGACCAAAATCAGGCATCTTGAAAGTCGGCATTTTCATTTTTCCATGTGGCATGTCTATGTCTGGAAGCGTAAGGCCTGATTTAGGACCACTGAAACCAGCATCAGGTCCATGAATATCAAAATCTGGACCATTTATTCCTGCATTAAGTTTGGGAGTTGTTGCACTCAGATCAAGGTCAGGCTTATCAATATCAGCATCAATCTTTGTATGTGGCCCTTTCAAGCCTGACAGGCCAAAACTGGGCATTTTTAGCTTTGGCATATTAAATTTACCTGAAGGGCCATTAACATCAATATCAGGTGATTTCATATCTAGGTTTGGGCCTTTCAAATCAGTTTGAGGCAGAGTCAGATCCATGTCTGGGGTATTGATTCCTCCCTTTACTTTCGGGCTTTTGAGATTCAGGTCTGGAGATTTGATTTTAAGATCAGGCCCTTTTGGCTTACTACCAGAGATACCAAACTTTGGCAGCTTCAGTTTGCCCGAAGGGGCATTTATGTCAAGGTCAGGTGCATTCACATCAAGATGGGGCTTCTTGAAATTTGGTCCTTTCATTTTCCCTTTAGGGTTATCAATATTCAAGTCTGGGGTTGTGATTTCTGGCGATTCAAATTCTGCCTTAAACTTTGGGGCTGACAGATCAATTTCAGGGTTTTTTAGATCACATTCGGGAGTCTTTATTTTAGGTCCTGAGAGACCAAAATCAGGCATCTTGAAAGTGGGAACTTTCATTTTACCAGATGGCATGTTAATGTCAGGAAATGTAAGATCTGTTTTCGGACCTTTGAGATCAACATTAGGTCCATGTACATCAATATCAGGACTATTAAACCCTGCATTTAGTTTGGGAGCTGATGCATTCAAATTAAGGTCTGGCTGATCAATGTCAGCATCCATGTTCATATGTGGCCCTTTCAAGCCTGACAGGCCAAAACTGGGCATCTTCATCTTTGGCATATTAAATTTACCTGAAGGGCCATTGACATCAATATCAGGTGATTTGATATCTAGGTTTGGGCCTTTCAAATCAGTTTTAGGTAGAGTCAGATCCATGTCTGGGGTATCGACTCCTCCCTTAATTTTGGGGCTTTTGAGATTCAGCTTTGGAGATTTCATTTTAAGATTTGGTCCTTCTGCTTTTTTTCCAGAGATGTCAAATTTTGGCAGCTTAAATTTACCTGAAGGAGCATTTATGTCGAGGTCAGGTGCATTCATGTTAATATTGGGTGTCTTCAAATTTGGTCCTTGAATTTTACCTTTAGGGAAATCAACATTAACATTGGGTGCTGTTATATCTGGTGAATCAAAATCTGCCTTAAACTTTGGGGCTGAAATATTCATGTCTGGAGTCGTCAAATCATAGTCAGGCTTTTTCATTTTAGGTCCTGAGAGACCAAAATCAGGCATCTTGAAATTAGGCATTTTTATTTTTCCAGATGGCATGTCCATGTCTGGAAGCGTAAGATCTGTTTTTGGCTTCTTCAGTTTACCTGAAGGAGCATTGATGTCGAGGCCAGGTGCATTCATGTCAAGATTGGGTGTTTTTAAGTTTGGTGCTGTAAATTGACCTTTAGGGAGATCAAAATTCATATCTGGACCTGTGATATCTGGCTTATGACCTTTAATGTTGAGGTCTGGAGAATCAAAGTCTGCCTTAAACTTTGGAGCTGATAGATCCATTTCAGGGGTCTTTAGATCATAATCAGGCGTCTTTATTTTTGGTCCTGAGACACCAAACTTAGGCATTTTTATAGTGGGCATTTTCATTTTTCCAGAAGGCTTGTCCATATCTGGAAGAGTAATGTCTGTCCTTGGTCCTTTGAGATCAACATTAGGACCATGTACATCAATATCAGGACTGTTTATCCCTGCATTAAGTTTGGGAGTTGATGAACTTAGACTGAGGTCTGGCCTATCAATGTCAGCATCCATGTTCATATGTGGCCCTTTCAAACCAGACAGGCCAAAATTGGGCATCTTTATCTTTGGCATATTAAATTTTCCTGAAGGGCCATTAACATCAATATCAGGTGATTTGATATCTAGGTTTGGGCCTTTCAAATCAGTTTGAGGGAGAGTCAGATCCATGTCTGGGGTATTGATTCCTCCCTTAATTTTGGGGCTTTTGAGATTCAGGTCTGGAGATTTGATTTTAAGATCAGGTCCTACTGGCTTGCTACCAGAGAAGTCAACTTTTGGCAGTTTAAGGTTACCAGAAGGCACATTTATGCCAAGATCAGGTGCATTTAAGTCAAGATTGGGTTTCTTGAAATTTGGTCCTTTAAATGTACCATCAGGAATATCAACATCCATGTCAGGTCCTGTGATGTCTGGCTTACGACCTCTGATGTTGAAGTCTGGTGAATCAAAGTCTGTTTTAAATTTGGGAGCGGACAGATCATAGTCAGGTGTTTTTATTTTGGGTCCTGACAGGTCAAAATTAGGCATGTTGAAAGTGGGGGTTGTCAGTTTTCCAGATGACATTTCCATGTCTGGAAGATCTGTTTTTAGACCTTTGAAATTAGCCTTTGGTCCATCAGTTTGTATATCAGAACCATTAAGACCTGCAGATACTTCAGGGTATGCCAGTGTTGACCCCTTCATATTTCCATCATAACTGATGTCTGTATTCTTGTTTCCAGATAGGCCAAACTTTGGCAGTTTAAATTTTGACTTCTTGACATTAACTGATGGTACATCCATATCTATATCAGAAGAATTAAGCACTGCTTTTGGGCCTTTAAAATGTCCTTTTGTGAGGTGCATCACAGGAGATCCTTGGGTATTTGACAGTTTAAGATTTGAATCTGGTGCATTAATTCCAACATCTGTTTTTGGATCTGTATATGTTCCACCACGTATGTTCATTTCCCTATCAACACTGGTCGAGTTCTTTGTGAAATGATGCGATGAAAAATCTCTCGAAATACTGGTTTTGATCTTTGCTGATTTCAGCAGATCAGATCCTTGTACTAACATTTCGGAGTCATATTCACCTGTAGAATCCTTGGCATCATACTGGACCATGTATGGCCCCACTTGATTGCCAAATTCTGTGTCATATGGATTGGGACGCATTCGATCTGCATTCTCAAGTAAAGCCGAAACGTTTACTTGACCGTTTTTGCGGTCAAGTGTTTGGGTTGTCACTGGCCCATTGTGTATTCCATATCTGTTTTCCTTAACAGTTTTATTTCCTTTCATGTATTTCTTGACTTTAGCATTGTAGAGTTTGTCATATGAATCTTTCCACACCTGTTGAAACATTTGAATCATAAGTTAATTTGTTTGGGGCTTTCAGGAGGAAAAAAAAAAAGTGAATGTGATGTGCACAGACCTCATTTGGAGCTTTGATATCCAGGCTTTCCAAGCTCTTGCTGGATTTCAAACCATGCTTTGTTATCCCTTTGTCATTATCAATCAACTTTAAAATGTCCACAGCTTCACTCTTCTTTTGTTCATTCCTCTTTAGTTCAAACTGACCACTGGCACCCACAATTTCATCATCTTAAATGGAAATGTAAAGTACTGTGAAATGTAGTCTATTACAAACAATTATCCTTACATTTCCACCATATCAATGTTCATGGCAAGCCATTTTCTCCACAGTAAAAGTGAACAAGCAATCTAAAGCTCAATTGACAATAAAATCATATTCAAACAGTCACAAAACTGTACCTTCATGAAAGTGCAGGTCTGTGTATTCCAAACCCTCTACAGACACATTGTCATCTTCAAGTAGCAGGCTGTCAGAGAGGCTTCTTCGAAGAGCCTGCAAGTTACAAGACAATATCATGGTGTATTTTTTTTTTCCATATTTCATATTTCTTGAAAAATTTTCTTCAGATACAGATTGGATAAAATAAAAATATCATACCATTTCACTAATATATCTACAGTGAAGAAAAGCCTCCAAATCTCAAACCTGTTGATGCAAAAGAAGTAATAATTGAGTACTAATTATTATTGACATGTCATTGTGAACAACACTGAATGAAAATGAAGCAAGGCTGATCAAACAACACTAACTTCATTTAAAATGTACTTTACACTTTGCATGCATGTATCTTGGTATGCAAGTTAATTCTTAACTACACATCTGTATTTATCCCACTGGCAGACGAAACTGATGTAACTGTGGTATTCAAGGAATTGTTCAGGGATAGTGTAACAAGGGCGTTAGGAACAGGTTAGGCCAGACAAAGGAAACGGTGAAGAGACCTCACCTTGTTAACCACACCCTCTGTATTAAACATGTGTAATCGTAGAGGTACCAGGTGCTTCCATGATCATCTGTAAGGGCACATATTTTGATAACCTGCTCAGCTATTTATAAAAATGATTCAATTGTCTCATTTCATTAAAGCAGCCTACAGCATATCCATCTGACATATTTCCACGTGGAAAAATTATATATACATACACAAAGCCTATTTGGTAACCTGTATATTTACAGTAAACACAGATTAAAGGTAGAAGACCTAAAAGTTGGCTTCAGAACCATTATTTCTGATACAGAGTAATAGACAGTAACAGTATTTAGAAAAAGTTGTCCCCAAAGAAATGATATCAATGTAAACATTCACAATTTTAAATATCGTATAACTGTCCCTGTGCAATACTTTATACATGACTTAAGTGCAGTTTGTAATATTAATACATTAAACCACTCTTAAATGACAGTAAAAGCACAATTAAATCAGCGTAACCTCTGCGAGTGCTGCATAGTCATACATGACAATAACAGCTGGACACCTATGCTTGCTAAACAACCAAACTTTACTTTAAGTGCCATACGGGCTGTTTTACACAACAGAGTTCAGTCCAAAGTACTGTTGTAAATCTGAAAGCCTTACCTTGTATCCAGTGAGCTTTTAAATCCTTCTTCAGTGTCAGCGGTGATAATGTGCCATGCTGAAGACAAGTTTTGACTGGATGAGACCGTGTTCACCTCTGTTCTCTTCTCACTGTTTATGGTATTCTCACTGCTGGAAGTAATACACCTGAAGAGTGGACCGACTGGTTCAACCAGGCCAAACACATACCTAATAAAGCTTCAGCATCACTGCCTGTTCTGCATTGGAGGCAGGGTGACATAACAAAAACAAACCTCTCCCTAATTCTAGATTGATGGGAGAAAATCAAAAGGAATTGTTATAAAATGGGTTTAACTAAGCACACATGTACTCCCATATGACTCATACAAGTTGGAAAACGTTCACCTGTTCAAGGCGTAGTCCCGCTCACGCAGGTTGTTCTGGGTGGAGACGGCCTTATTACGAGCATTCACACCTCTAATGAAACCAATTAGGCATTGTGAATTCTCAGAAGAGAGAATGCATTCAAACCACAGAAATAAATATTAAAAAACAGTCGGACTCTCACACCTTAGTTTGCAAAAAAAAAAAGTTTTTTTTACCTGTTTGAAGAGGGAAAATACTTTGAGGAGATCCTCCTGAAGGCCAATAAATAAAAATAAACACAAATCTGAAAACAGACCAATAATAAAAAAAACACACACATTTACTTCTAAAACAATTACATACAAATGAGACCGTTTCTAAAACAACAACAAAACATTTCCTGAGTTTTACAATGTTTTACATTTTATAACATGATACACTACAGGTATTTGCACATATGCAGTCGCCATGCATAGGACAACCACTCGACTTTCTTAGCAGGAAATACAATACTCAGTCTTGCCCACCACATACAGTCATGCCCACAAATATTGGCACCCTTGGCAAATATGATCAAATAAGGCTGTGAAAATTAATCTGCATTGTTAATCCTTTTGATGTTTTATTTGAAAAAATCACAAAAATGTATCCTTTCATTGGATAATAAGAATTTAAAATGGGCGGAAATATCATTATGAAATAAATGTTTTTCTCTAATACACATTGGCCACAATTAAGGACACCCTTTTATTGAATTATTTTTTTAAACCTCCACTTGCCAGTTTAAAGTGTTTTAAATTAACTTGTTACGTTAATTAAAAAAAAAGTCACTACCAGGTTTAGTTTTTTTTAGTTCCAAACAACAAGACCATCGTTTTCTTTGGCAGCTTGTCTTAAACCTAATCATGCACTTACTAAAATGCTTGCTAGTATGCTTGACTGTTCAGCACAAAGGTTAACAGAGATAATCATAGTCATTTAAAGGGATTAACAATCATAAAATAGTTGCAAATATACTTTTACAATTTAAACGCTTTGTTTGATTTAAGAAATGCCTCGCAGAACTGTGCACTCTTGCTGTGTTAACAATTATTTTTTTTAAAGAAAATCAGTTTTGCATCGCTACAATTTAATACCTGTGGAGCACTGGTTAGAACAGATCTAGCTTTTAATTTTTCTCTGATAGTTTTCTGCAGAAGCAAGTCAGTCTTATGGTCGACGCTTCAATGCATGAAATCTATTGAAACATAAATAACATTAAAGTACAAAGGTAAGATTGTTTGTTTGACATGGTCCATGTTGTTCTTTAGTTATACATTAGTTTTATACATTAGACTCTGTAAGAAGGGCACGGGCAAGACACAGCAGCTGCCTCTGGCCCACAGACAGAGACTTTCCCCTCTCTTCAACCTCTGAATCCAGGCCACCTGTAATGGGAGACACAGACAAAGCAAAAAAAAAAAGAAGAAGAAGAATATTAAAGACAGCATTTTCTCATGCCCTAGAAAAATCCTATCAAGTAAGACAACAATCAAAAGTGTTTGACTCTAACTGATCCACTGCACTAAATCTCCCAGGTGGCAATGCTCAAGGGCAGCAACTGTAAGTCTGGATGGAGGCCACGGGGATCAAGGTTCTCTCGCACTGTGCTGAAGAACAGGAAGGGATCCTGGATGATTAAAATATATTGCCTGCGCAAAGCTGAAAATCAAGCCTGACATTAGATTGGTGATGGACAGTGCATAGGACAGAGACTGGATGATGATCTTCTAAAACTGGACAATAGTGCTGCAGTAGAGTTGGGTTTCATAAACATTCCATTATAGACCAATAAAGTACATGTGAGACTTATTTGAATTCATAATTTGCCCAATAGTTAACATTCTCAAAGCTCTGTTGACTGTGGCTGTCTGCCATGAAGCTAAAGATTCTGGTAAAGAGCACCTGCTAAATGCCTTTCATGTGAATTTACTGCTGAAATTTGAGCTGATGCTGGATCACAGTGATCACACGGATGACGGTTACTTCAGAGACACCGGTCATCTGCAGCTGAACGTCCAGCCACTGCATGGCAGCATTACTGTTAAAGAGACAGCGCCTCTCACTCTCCTCCTCAAATCTGCTCTCAAACACACAAAAATACAGTTTAAATCAGCATTGCAAGCACTGTCAGGCAATTCTCAACATTTATTTAAGTGTCATCAAGTAGGTGTTAAAAAATATTGAGGGAACTCATTACACATTGAATAACAACACTTGAGATTCCTTGTGTTTTATCATTGAGTTACTTAACATTGAGTTAAATGATCAAAATAATTACTATATCAATAATTATTTAATAGATTTAATGTATTAAATAATGTAAATGTAATGTAAATGTAATGTAAGTAATAAGTAATAGTCAGAAAAATTATGTCACAATGCAACAAAAACAGCTTAATTTTCTTTATGCAAAATAATTTTTACTTAACTATTTCACTGTGAAATATGACCCAGAGATTTCTTCAAACCAAACACAACTGGTGTCCACTGTAGACCGACCGCTGAGTGTTTCGGAGAAGTGTGAATAAACTGGAAAAGCGTGAGGCTACACACACGTTTCAGAGGTGATAAAAACAGTGAGTTTAGTAGTAGAGCACCCCCAGAGGAGGCAAGGGAAGCAGCACCCAATGGAGCCCAAACACATTGGCCAGGAGAATGTTTAAGACTATGGTGTAAAGATCCATAAAGATCCATACACGGTCATGTAAAACTTCAACTCAGACCTTGCATTCCCCGTAGTACCTGAACCTCTATCATCATTGAATCATTATTTGTATTGATCAGTACAAGAATTCCCCTGACATTTTAATTCAGTCATTCTATTTTTATTTTTATTGAGTTATATCATTCATTTAAAAACACTTTTACATGCTATTTAGATTTTTTTATTTTTAGAATTTGATTAATTATCAATTTTCATCAGTATTCCAAAGAGCCAATGATAAATAACAGTACAGCCAATGAGAGAAAGCACCAGACTTCTGTGTTGTGCTTAAAGTAATATTTCAACCAAAAATGAATACTTACTGAAAATATACTCACCCTCTGGTCATCCAAAATGTAGATGAGTTTGTTTCTTCATGGGAACAGATTCTTGGAAATTGTATTCCCCGTAGTATCTGAACCTCTGTCAGGTGCGTGAAACCTAATAAGAGTGATGTGGAGATACTCGAATCAAAACAATTTAAATAAGATGCAACGTGCACAAGACAGAAACATGATTTCTACATAATATCTACCTAAAAGAGAATGTTATAAGGCATTAAATAAGATTTCTGGCATAGATATAATATATATAACTCTAATGTTATGTTCATGTCAACCCCAATTATATATTATGCATATATAATGTTCTGCCAATGTGAAATAATTAGTTTTGCTTTATTTTTCTAATTCTTTACAGTCACACTAGTTCATACTTTATATAATGAGATTGTTTTGAAAGAAATCGACACTTTAATTCCGCATAGATGCATTAACTTGCTGAAAAGCGATGGTAAAGATATTACAATGACGTCTACTTTTGAACTTTCTATTAATAAAAGAATCCAGAGTTTGCTTTTTTTTTTGGCTTATATAAAAATATTAAACTGTATTTAAAACTGATAATAATCAGAAAGGTTTCTTGTGCAGCTAATCAGCATATTAGAATGGTTTCTGAAAATCATGTGGCAACTGGACTGGAGTAATGATGCTAAATATTCAGCTTTGATCACAGGAATAAATCACAATTTTAAATAAATTAACAGTTCTTTGGAAATATCTCACAGTATCATTATTTGTATTGTATTATTGATCAACTAAATGCAGCCTTATGCTCTTTAAAACAATCTTACAGACCCCAAACTCTTGAAAGGTAGTGTAATAGATTGAATGAAACATCTAACTCACACAAGTCTCTCAGGAGAGAAGAAGGTCAGCGTTGACAGTGACACCAGCTCAGTCGTATTGTTCTTCAAATGGGAAATCCAGTGAGAAAGTCACCAGTCGGACACATTTCTGGAGGCTTTGTAGGAAAAAACTCAAGTAGTTACTGTAGTGATATTTTATAATACATACAGCTTACATTGATACAGTTGTTAATACCTTGCATTAGAAGAAGGGAGAGCGGAACAGCCACAGCCATGCATCCATCCACTGTCCTCCAATATGAGCGGTACACAGCCCAGGACAGCTTGCCCATTTGCTTCTGCTCCTCCCCAAACACTAGCTCCGGCTCACTGGCTTCGTCTTCCTCTCGGCCTATAGCATCTGAGGAAGAAGGTTTATCTGCATAAGTTCATGGACATGGTTCACACATTCATTTCTCCTTAGCATTGCTGATGTCCTTGCAGTCTGTCGGGGCTTTTACCCGACAAAGGAAGAGAGATCTTCCTTTGTGGTAAAAATGCAGTCTTTAGAGCAATTTTAGTTTAGTTTAGTTCTATTTTAGTATAGTGTGCAGGATCCTTTTTCTTTTTTTACTCTACTAGACTGTCTTTTTTTGATGCATCCATGCATCAGTGTCAGGTGTGCATGACCCTTGCACTAGTTTTTGTTTTTAATCTAACAGACCATACATTTTCAAGAATGTTAATGTTTATACTTTGCCTTTAAAGAGTAACTTTATACATATATTATAAATCAGTTCCTGGTTAGCTCTCCTGTTATGGAGGTCAACAGCAAACTTTTCCCACCACAGCCACCAGAGAGCCTTAGAGCAAGAAAGCAAAAACATTTACAAACTTATACACTTTTGCATTATTTAAACTTTTGACAGATTATTTGAAAACTAATTTTAAAGGAGACAAATATATTTATATGAATGAAAGTGAAACAACTAATCTTCTGACGGTCCACTTAACGGCTAATTGCTCCTGCAGAAGCACATTCCCTTTTAATGCTGAGATTGAGTGCATACAGATAAAAGCAGCGTTTTAGCCACCCCTCCTCTGTCTTGTCATCAGGTGCACTGATAGAATCATGTTCCTCTGATTGCTTCCAGGAAAACTCGCCTGGTCCATCTCAACAACAGACAGAGGGTCCTCAGGACACACTGCAGAAAAATCGTGACCCATATAAAATGCACTAGTTCAATGCATTTATCAATGTTTTAAGAACATTATTAACTTAATGAATCTGCCATGCATAACAATGCAGAAGTCATATGCGAATTTCATTTACTATTAGATTAATTTCATAACTGTGTTTAAATGGCAAGTAATAAGAAAACAAACAAAAACACGCAAATCTTATAAAAGATTAATGTTGCCACAAAAAGGCATGCCTGGATCGATCAGTACAAGAATTCCCGACATTTTAATTCAGTCAGTCTATTTTTATTTTTATCGAGTTATTTATATCATTCATTTAAAAACACTTTTACATGCTTCGGTTTTTATAGTTGCATGACGTGTTTTACTTAGATTTTTAGGATTTGATTAATTATCAGTTTTCATCAAAGTTTGAAAATGAGAGCCAATGAGAGAAAGCACCAGACTTCTGTGTTGTGCTTAAAATAACAGTTCAACCAAAAATGAATACTTACTGAAAATATACTCACCCTCTGGTCATCCAAAATGTAGATGAGGTTGTTTCTTCATGGGAACAGATTCTGGGAAATTTAGCATTACATCATTGGATCCTCTGCTGTCAGTGGGGAGTTTTTTTTATTTTTTTATTAATGTTAAAACACCACAATGATGGATTTGTTTATTACAAACACACAGCTTTTTGCTTCACAAGATGCATATTAACTGATGAACTGGAGTGGTATGGATTATTGTGATGATTATTATTTTAGCAACTGTTTTGAATTTCATTCTGACGGCACCCATTCACAACAGAGGACCCATTGGTGAGCAATGTTGTAATGCTCAATTCCTCCAAATCTGTTCCCATAAAAA
Source organism: Carassius auratus (assembly GCF_003368295.1). Classification (NCBI taxonomy): domain Eukaryota; kingdom Metazoa; phylum Chordata; class Actinopteri; order Cypriniformes; family Cyprinidae; genus Carassius; species Carassius auratus. The sequence goes on from NC_039253.1 coordinate 3,069,655, forward strand.
GACTCATCTACATCTCAAATAAATTTCCGGCAAATGCAAATTTTTGGGTAAACTATTCCTTTAAGTATGGACTAGATCTAACCTTATGTATTGTGCAAAAGGGTTAATTAAGACTCAAGTCAAACGTACCAGTCTATAGCTGAAAAATTTAGCAAGGTTTTAAACATTACATCCAAAGTTTTAGTGGGGCACTGTGTGGAATAGGTTGATGTACAACAGAACTTGTATACTGTAAAATTCCTGTGGGCTCAGTTCCTGATGTGTGCATGAAGTCATGACAGAAAGTCATGTGTGGGTTTGAAGATGAGAGTAAGGGAAAGCACTGATTTCATTGAAAAACAGAGAAACACTTGTGTTTTGTGTTATGCTTTATTGGGTGAGTGGGAGCGGTGGTCTGACTGTAGAAAAAGATAGCAAGTTCTCTGGTCTAAGCTCCTCAATACAAGTTATACAAACACAGGGTTACCTACCGATTTTCAAAACCAGGGCTCTTTAAATGTGGGGTTTATCAAGGATAGATAAAGAACTTTTTATTCTGTCAAATCAGATGTAGGTACATGAACCAAAAAAATTGTATTACCCACTCAGTGAAAACCCTGAATTTGGTCAGTGCACATAAATTGGCATTTCTTCACACTTTATAAGTTAGACAAAAATGAATAAAAGGAAACAAAAAAAAAATAATATTAATAATTAAAGCAGGTCTACAAATGCAGTTCCCTGGAAAAAGACAAATCTCTTTAAATATGGGGTGCTGCAGACTAAGGCAACTTTTAGTCAATAAAAAGGGTAATCTATTAGGAATGAAACTATACAACATTGTGTTTTCCTTCTCATTTACACTGTACACAGTCCATATCTCTCATGTTTGGCAGCAATAGCCAATACACGTTTGTGTAACAATTATCCTACATTTTACACCCAAATACAACTCAGACACTATACAAACATACATGAGCACAGATTTCTTTTTCTTCTTAAGGCCTCTTTTAGAGAGCTTGGACAAAAACTTGGATGAACTTGAAAGGAATGACTGAATTTAGCGAACCATTAAATCCATCGGTATGGACTTACAAGTACCTTCAATGAAATAAAGCATTCAATCACATTTTCATTACACTGCGTCCTGTTTTGTGAGACACTTCATCCTGCTTTACACAAGAACATTTACACACAAGGTTTTCTTTACCGATTTTTTTTTTACGGACACATTTGCAGTGTTTTAATAAAGACACAACCTGCATACATCCAATGCCATTTCAGCTTTTTTTCGGTAGCAAGTCCCAAGATATTTACCCTCCTGTTTATCTCCTCTATATAAAACATGATAGTCTAACATGGCCAAGTATGTAAAAGCCAAATATTTCATTTCCAAACCACTAATATTAAAAACAACCAACTAAAGTTATACAAAGTTTCAAGCTTCTGTTTAAAATTCCAAAGCAGACTTAAAAAAAAAACAACATTTATCAACTGATTATAATTGAACTGGGTCAAAGAGTTTGTCCGAAGCGTCACTTTTGTATTCAAATTTGCCATAGTATGTACAAATGTATGTTTGTACGCATGAAAACAAACATTTACACAATAAAAGCCAGGAAACACTGTCCATTAGCTGCTACACTTCATGTGAGGGGCTTGGTTTAGCTAAAACAACCAAAAACATGTGAAAAAGTTTAAGTGCAGGGGGAAAAGTAGCGGTTTCGAGTGTCTGTTGGTGCCAAGACAGAGGTCTTTTCTGCTCTGTATTACAGAGGAATTAGCCAAAACACAACTGGCATCCATGTTCTTCATGAATCCCAGTTGAGGGCCACACTTTACGGCCAGCCAGCGTTCCTCTGTTGATGAGGGGGAGTAAAAAGAAGTGTAGTTTACCCTGAAACGGCTGGTGAAATCAGGTGATCTTCCAGGGAATGCTCCCATCTCACAAGCCCTGGGAACAGCGTTTTTCTTTCTGATCCCCATCAAGTTCTCGAAAGCCTGTGAAAGGCGACGTTCACAGGCTCTTTGTGTTGATGTGTGTTTTGTAATGCTTTGTGAGGTGGTCACTCCGCATGAAACGTTTCTGACACTTGTTGCACTCAAAGCGTTTGTCTCCTGAAAACAGACGAAAAAGAGGAGGAGAATTGAAACGGTGATGCATCACACTTGTATTTAGGGCGTGTGTGTTTGTAGCTTGCGTACCCGTGTGTGTCCTGGCGTGTCGTTGCAGCTCGTCACTGCGTGTGAATCGTTTCCCGCAGAAGACCCAGCTGCACACAAAGGGTCTCTCTCCCGTGTGCAGTCGGACATGCGCCCGCAGCAGCGAAGTCTTTCGAAAGGTCTTTTCACAGCCTGCTATGTGGCAGATGTGTTTTCTCTTCCCCACCTCTCCTGGCCTGCAGCATGCAGAAAGGGATTTCTGACACGTTGAGTATTTCATTTAACGACCATTGAGAAATAATTGTAAAATCTGATCTGAGCTCTGCATCACAGTTACATCCAAACAGTAGTTATTCTACACAGAACAAAACCCAGACCAGTTTGCTGCTTGACCATTTGAATTGAAATTTATCAGAAAGAAAATATCATTATAATTATCAGAGAAAATAAATTCATTTCTATAACAAACTTTTGATTAGCCTACTTCTACACTATTGGCAGCGTATTGCTAAAAAGTATGCATGCACATTCAGTTCAATACACTTTATTGTTTAATGTGTGGCATTTCTCTGTGTGAATAAGTAATGCGGTTTCACTCAAGCAAAAAAAAAAAACATTTAATAATATAATAATTTTTTATTCTTTTTAGAAATATGAAAGCAGTCCTAAACATATGTCATTGGATTTTGATGTGAGAAAAACATTTTCACTGAGGGAAGCATTATTATGATCATAAGCAACCCATTTAAAAATCAATAATCTGATGTATTTATAATAGTGCTGCCTTAATGGTGAAATTATTAAAAACATAAAGCTTTTCAAGACGTTAACTGATGTTTTTATCGATTGTTTGGACTCTCATTCCGACGGCACCCATTCACTGCAGAGGATCCATTAATGAGCAAGTGATGGAATAAAACAAACTTAGCATTAATTTGAACTGCTCATTTACCGGTATCAATTATTATAATAAATATCAATATCAAACAACATGGGAAAGACAAATTGTGATATTTTAGCCATATTGCCCAGACCCATCTTACCCCAATTACAAACAGACCCATTATATGTGAAGCTTTCCCACCTCTTTTCTGCGTCTTTGCAGTTTGGACAGGTGCAGGCCATGCGCCGCTTTTTCTCTCCTGGCTGACTCTGCAGTTCCAGTGCGAGTGTCTGCGTCTGTTCCACCTGCATGGTCTGCGTCTGTGTCTGCACACCGCCCAGCTGCAGACCCGCACCTGGAACCGTCTGCACCGTGAGATGCTGCTGGCCTAAAACACACCAGGCAAAGTGCAGCAGAGTTAACATCACATAACAAGCTGGATGTGCATCGAAATGAAGCACTCACTCACTCACCCCCAGCGTTGGTGATTGTCACAGGAACACCCTGCACCTGGACACCATTAATATTGATGGTCTGAACTGCCTGAGCAGCAGATGTCAGCTGGGCTGCGTTCAGTGTTATCAGCCCCCCTCCAGCCGGGGCGATCTTAGGGAGAGTCCTTTCTTTCCTTGTCCCTGTTTGAGCCTTTTTAGTGACCATGGCAGGGGTGGGCGTGCTGGTGGGTGTTGTTGGTGTGCTAACTGTTGTCTCCTGTATCTGTACAGCCTGCCATTCACCTGAGGCCGTTTTAAACAGCAACTGGGAGAGCAGAGCACATGCATGACATCTTTAGATAATTGTAAACTTTTTTAAATGGAATTTTAACTGCCCTTGAACTTGATTAAATCATAAAGAGGAAATAAACAAAAAGGGGGTTTCTGATGTACCTGTGTGTGTTCTGGGGAGGGCACCTGCACACTGGGCGTGACTGTCTGTCTCTGTGGTACAGGGGGAAGTGTGGCAGAGGCGGCCTGTACAACTTTTAGAGCCTGCGGGGGGATCTGAACGACCTGCTGATCTGATTTCTGCTGAAGCAACTGCACCTGCTGCACCACAGCAGGCTGACCCCCCCCTGGACTCTGCACGATCAGGAAGTTATTTCCTGCCTGCGACAGAAAGAGATTATTAGGGACATATGCAATCAACAAAAACAGCTGCTTGCATACGTATGGGGTGAATTTAAGAAAAAAATATTCTTAATTGTGATCCTCATATTTTATTCTCATAATTATAATTAAGATAATTTTATTGACTACAAATAATACCATTGCAACACTGGTATTATTTCAAATTAATTCTGAAATAAAATATAAATATTACATTAAAACCTAAACTAAAATTTTATCTTAGACAGAATTTTAAATGTTACAAAAAAAATACTAAAAGGAAATAAATAAAAACTAAAATTAAAATAAGAAACGTGAACATACAATAAAAAAAACTAATAATATGATCACAGCACATTACAAAAAAAAAAAAAAAAATTATATATATATATATATATATATATATATATATATATATATATATATATAATATATATATATATATATATATATATATATATATATATATATATATATATTTATATATATTATACCAAATTCTCTTAATTTTTTGTAAAAATATTTTTAATTAAAACAAAAATAAATAAATAATACTAAATGAACAATGACTGTGACGCAGTACTTTTACTGTCAAATACTAATGATTATTGGAAAATTTGAAAGATTTAATTAAACCCAGCATAAAAACTAATATGATGTATATCTACTTTATAATTTATTGGTACTTTTTTATGACATTGATGCTGAGAAGGAATTATTTTGCATTGTGGATGAAATGTACTTAACAGTCATGTATAATAATGTCATGATCCTAAAAATGGCATATTTTTGGAATAATATCACATCGATGTGTTTTCATTTTGGGGTTCATTTTTGTGCAAACTTTGAGCAACAAACACAAAAGATCTGAAAATCCTTTGATTTTCAGTTAAGACACATGCCAACACAGAACAGTGTAAACCACAAAGGACATTTAGATGTAGAAATCGGTCAGATGAGACAACATCCATGAAACCAGCAACTGAAAAAAGCTCAAGCAGGAAGCCATAGCAGAACTACACAAACACACTTACCTGAATGATGTTGTCGGATGTGGTCTCTATTAGCAAGGTTTCGACTTGTTCAGCTACAGGTGGCGGTGAGTTCGGTTGAGGGTTTGGAGTGGGCGGAGCTATAGCCACCTGTCTCTTCCTCCCCCTCTTTCCCTTCACTGGAGCGGCAGCAGTCTCTGTAATAATCTCACTCGTACTAACATTGAGTGGGAGTGTGAGTCCACTAGGGAGCCGTACAAAGTTAGCATTTATGCTGGCATTATTCTGCCGCCGCTTCTGAGAAGACGGCTTGATCGCCAGCGTCTTCTGCTGGGGGGCCGGGGCCAGAGGTGGCGGGGCTGGTGTGGCGGTCTGAACTGTGACGGGTGAGGTGATGATGGCCTGGTTGGTTCCGGGGATGATCTGGATCTGTCCTCCCTGAGGCATCATTTGAATGGTCTGAGACCCCTGGAACTGAGGAATCACTTGGTACTGGATGTTGGCAGTGGATGTGCCTGCTGGACGTGTAGGGCTCTGAATAGTGAAGACAAAAGGGCTGGCCCCTGACGAACCAAGTCCAGCGGGCAGCTGGATAACATTTCCCTTTGCTGAGAGGAATCCAAGGTTTTTGGGTGGAGCCGGGGCAATAGGAGCGGGCTTGATGGGGTGCAGACGGCGCGTGGTTGGCTGAGATGGTGGCGTGCTGACTGGGGCCTGGGCGGCCGGAGGCCCGATCTTACTGCAGGTAGCCGCCAGAAGTGCCAGCGGGGAGGGCTGGGAATCCTACATGAGAGAGTATAACTGTAAGACTTATAACTGTAAGAATGCAAGCAAGAACTCATGAACAGAGCAGAGCAGTGAATAAAGAGACCTCAGAATACAAGAAAAGACATTAAACTTTCACAGCAGTTGTCAAATATGCAGTTTAAGGCCAGAATACATTAGATAACTTTTAAAACACTTGCTGAGCCTGGAAATGGTTAGAGAGGAAAAACCGGGCATCATGTGCCTTGTTGCTAGGATACGTGTGACAAATGAAAACAAAGTGTTCTAAAACCGGCTCAACATGTTCCATCTCTGATGACTGGATGGATTCATAGTTTGAAGCTAAAAAAAACTGTGTCTGAGCTCATCGTTCACTACACGTTTTTTTTTCTGTTTTTTCTGCGAAACCGGTCAACTCAAATGTGCAAACTGTCTTCGCCTTCCCGCCAACTAGTGTCAACTTGTCCAGACTGTAGAGGGGGAAAAAAGTCACGTAGTGTAGTTTGGTTTAGGATTTACTTTTATAAAAAACTTATCTCAGAAACAACTATTAAAGTTCACAAATAATTACAAAGAAACAGCAAGATACACAGAATTAAATGTGAAATTTTGAGTAGTAGCAGTTATTTGTTTATATTGCCTGGATTAATAAACAGTCATAATTTAATAAATATCAACTAACCCCATTGTTACTGACTATTTATTTCTTTTTTTTACAAACATTTCAATTTCAAGTTTTGACTCACAATAAAAGAAATCAATAAAAAATAATTTAGAACTTCACTATTTAGATTGTGTGAAAGTTTTGACATACATCCTTTTCAATAATAAAAAATTTGAATTTGAACTTCACTAACTATAGACATTTTATTTGAATGTCATAATATGAAATTTATAAAAAATAAATTGAGAATAACCAGTAATGGTAGTTTCATTTTAAATGACTTCTGTAGATGTCATTGCATTAAAATAATTATTGGCTTATCGGGTTAAATTTTTTTTTTTAACCAAAGCATCCCTAAAAATACAGACAGATGGGAGCTTACTTGAGAGGTGTTGGTGGAGGGCTGGAGATATTCACTGGGGCTGACTGCGACAGTGGTGGCCATACTGTCCTTTTGATCTGGGAGAAAGAGAAAACATCTGAATTGTCCAATCAATCAATTTCCATTTGACAGTGAAATAATGCACCAGGAGAGTCAAATGAATTCTGTGCATAGACTGTGCATGCATGCCCAGGGACTGTGTCATTATTTTCCAAAGCACCACAGCATTGTGATCAGTGTTTGCATAGAAACTGGAAATACTGAACAAATCAAATAACACGATTGTTTTGTTCAAAGCAAAATAAACAAAACAGAAAGGCATGCACTTTCGGTAGCTATGAAGGCGTTACCTGTTGTAATCTAAACCCTGGAGAGGAGTGATTCAGCGGGACAGGCTTTAATACTCAATCCACTAATAGCACACCATAAGATGTTCTCAATCCTGGTCCTGAAGTGCTGGGCTTCGTCAGAACAAGGACTGAGAGAGATACATCTATGGTAAACACCAGCATTGACCCCATTGACCCCGATCCTAACCCAAACAAACACTTGCTCGCTAATTGCCAGTCAAATCTAGCTAAATGAACCGCTTATTCACATTTATATGACCTGGATCAAAAATCACAGCAAGTCTAGGAATATTAAACCACAGTAACGTTACGTTTTTGCCATCATATTTTAACGGTTTTGCCTCTTGTTGTCATAACAAGTTAATCAGGCTGAAAATCTGAGCACAGCCGCTGGTAACCAACGTTTGTGTATTTACAGCAAAATTCGTGGTTGGAGGGAAGAGAGTGATATTTTTAATCTTATATAAAAGCAACATACAGTTTAGTTAAAGCTTTAGACTGAAGCCAGCGGCTAACGCTAACGGGCTACACGTCAGATGCCTGCAAGTGGTTGAGCTATGCTACATGAATTCTCTAAAATAACTATTTAACCTCATATTATATCATGTCTTAGTCAGCCGTTTACACATTTACGTCTTTCTATGAGCACGCAGTGCGCTATTCAAAGGTTATTCTGTCTGCAGGCAGACAAACTCAATAGTGCACTGATGGAGAAGGAAACTGCTGGCTTAGCATGCTAAAGTGCTAACTATAGCCAGATAAACTCTTCGCTGCGGAAAAGAACCGTGATTCCGGAAGTGTGCATTTGGTACAATCGCCGTGATACGCATGTTTTTTTTTTTACTTGTGCGTTCTAGTTACGACATAAAATACACATCGGTTCCATTCGCTCGAGAAAATGTTTAAGAAAGTAACATAGTAGTATAAACACCAACGTTTATAATTCCTACCCACCGCTCATGACGACATTCGCTCTCCGTGAAGCCTTGAAGAGCCCACAAGAGATTCCGCCCCACCTGCGACCTCTGGCCAATCAGGTTACTTGTCAATCAACGCGAGCTTTCGGACCTGACTAATCATAGTAGGGCATTTGGATGATTGACAGTTGTTCCGGCCAATGAGATAAGGTTGTGTTTCTATGACAGATGAAGGATATATTCTTGGCCAATAGATTGTCGAGCTTTCAGGAGAAAGGCGGGCGTTGTGATGCAGTCAAAATAATAAGCCGGGCCAATAATACACAGGCTTGAATTTCACTGACGTTTAACTTGCCCAGTTAGAAATGGATAAAGCATATCAATCAAAAGCAATTGACAAGAATTTAGATAGAGCAGCCTGCGTGCACTGTTTTATTTTTGTATTGCAATATGAAAGCAGGTGCTCCATAGGAATATATGGTTATTGTTATATATGGTGCATCTTTGACTTTTCAACATGGCATTTTACATTTTGTACATGCCATTTGTTTAGTGACCCCAATATTAGTTAGAATTAATGTTTAGGCATTGTTAGCTGAATATATAAAACAAGTGGTCTGTGTAAATAATCATATTTTGGAGACAAATTTGTACTCAGAAGTGAGTTAAATCTGGCAAAACCTCCTTTTCTGACTTGCAGTTATTAATTATAAATAGAAAGTTTTTGTTTAAAATTGTAGAAATCCAGACAGTTTTCTGATTAGGATATAAAACAATAAAAGTCTATGCAATGTCCCCATTTAGATTGTTAATTGTGTATGATGTCCCACATAAAAAAGTACTGTAGTGTTACCATGACTTAAAGACCGTAGAAGATAGTAATACAATCATACTAAATGATTATCACAGTCATATCCCATTGTATTAAGACAAGGCATTCTTGATAAAAAATTGTAAAAATGTAACTAATAGATATGAAGTAAATTCATACATTTCCACAGCAGTATTTTGAACATTAGATGAAGCTAGATTCAAAATTTCTTTCTTGTGTCGACATATTAGTGTGGTTTTTACAGATAGGATTTTGAATATATCTTTTCTCACCCTCCATAAATCAGAAAATAGCCAGAACAAAAACGTTTCGCTATTTTTTTTTTTATTTTTTTTTAAATAAAATGTTCAGGGAAATGATACATGAACAGACTGCTCCCTAAAAAAAACTTCAGAATATAAACAGAAAACCCCGGAAAGTTTGTTTTATGTAAGCGTTTCTGAAGTGGAGATTTCTAGCTCAGTGCATGAGAGAAAGCCGCCTTTAAAGATATCATAATTGAAATCTACAGATTCAAACAGTGTAATAAAATAAACTTGTGTGTTTTGGATGTTTTCTTTCCACTGGTCTGAAAAATATCATTATGAAATGCCAATTCTTAACATTTCAAAATTGACCCGTGCATGTAGTAGTGCCTGCCTTGCCTTAATACAGATTACTTCAAACTAAACCTTGGAATCCACGATGGTTAAATTGGTAACTCAGTAAAGTGTTTTGCAAGGAAGAACGGATCCGTCCAGTGGTGAGACCAATTTAAATTCAAGCAATTATAATCTTAAATCATAAATAATGAAAAAAAAAAAAAAAAGTAATCAAATATACCACGACTTTTTTTTCAAGTTTACATTGTATTTTACTCAAAATACAGTTCATGTGGCCTGATCAGACTGAAGGAGTTACAATCAGGGAAAGGACAAATAAAGGGGTCACACACTCCACCCAGGGGTCAGGGGTCTGGGGCCCGATGAGGAAAGAAAGAAGAACCAAACAGAGACGGATTCACAAACTGGCCAGTTTAAAAACTCCAGTGTAATATAACCTACAGATGAAGGCTTTTGCTAGTACCCCAATTTTTTTGTTTAACTTAATTTTTTTTTAAGTCCACTGTTTGCTGTCCAGTGACCTTTCAAGTCTTTTGTCTATCACGTCAGTCTCTGGATTTATTTGCCTGCTCAACATAGACAGTATTCCAGCACTCCTCTGTACTCTCTCTGTCCGTGTGTTGGTCAAAGAGGAGGGGCCAGTCGCTGATGTTCATTGGCTGCTGCTGGAAGACTGGCAGGGAGTTGGAGCAGAGCTATGCAACCAGGAAGTGTCCATGCGCTGTTCCATCTATTATCCACACACAGAAATCCTAAAAAACAATCCATTTGTGTTCTGTTATTTAAAGATACTGGCATCGAGCAGAAGATAATGACGTTGATGGGTCACAGGTGCAGATACGTACAGTGAAAAGAAGCGATCTGGCTATGTTTCAGACTCGGCTTCCTGTTCCACACCTGCTGCCTGGCGCATGCCTTTGATTGACAGGTACATCTCTTCCTCTGGATCATAGTAATAGAACTTCCTCAAGTAGACAATGAGCGGTCTATGATGAAAAAATAAAAGTTAGTCTTTTTAGGCACTTTGCATGCAAAGTTTTTTTTATGTTATACTGTATACACATATATATGTTTTTTTCAATAAACGTTTTCTCAGTATGACAATAATAACTGTAAAAGATTTCTCTTGATATTCTAATAATCATTTTATACATTTCGATTAATAGTATTTACTTTAAAATACTTTTGATAGGGGCCCTGAATGCCATATTCTTTCTGTATGACTTAATTGACTTAATTTAGATTTGTAAATTAATATAAATCAGTAAATTATTACCTACAATGTGTCCAAATGTCTAAAACTTCAGAAGGTCAGTAGCTAGAACTAATATTTCATGCAATTCCTATATGCACCACCATTCAAAAGGTGTTTTTTATTTATTTATATAAAATAAATTAATACTTTTATTTAGCAGGGATGCAATAGATTGATCAAAAGTGACAGTGAAGACATTCATAATATTACAAAAATATTTCTCTTCCAAATAAATGCTGTTCTTTTGAGCTTTTTATTTATCAAAGTATTCTAAAAAATGATTTACCTCGATATTTTTATATTAAATTTAATATTTGTATATTACACGATTAATATTTAGACATGTTTCTTGAGAGGTAATTTGAAAGTAACGTCTGCTTGAAAATTCAGCTTTTCCATTGCATGAATAAATTACATTTTAAAACATTAAAGGCATTTAAAAATATTTCACAATATAAGTGTTTTACTGTGTTTTTGATAAATAAATGCAGCTTTGGTGAGCACAAGACACTTTTTCAAACCGTTAACTTACAGACCTCAAACCTCTGAATGGTAGCGTGACGGAGATGGAAATAATCAAAATAATGTACAGTGTGAGGGAGTCGTACTTGGGGAGGGGCAGCTCCTGGATGTGGTCTATGCGGACCAGTTGTCGGATGCAGAAACGGCACAGATGCTGGAGGGATTTCACATTGCTGAAGCGTGAGACCGGATAGAGCAGCTGTACAGGGGTCGGGGGCAACCCTGAAACAGACACCACACGTTTCATCTCGCACACCCTCAAACCTGCTTTTGTTTTTTTTTCAAACAAAAATAATGCCTTTTATTTCTGATCATACTGGCAACTACCTGAAATCAAATAAGCACTAAAATGAAATTAAAGCTAAAGTGAAGTATTTTACGGAGCCCTGCACATGACATGCAAGAAAAAATTAATAAATTGTGCGCACGATTTACTAATTCGTCCCCTAAATGTACTAAAACGTGCACACGATTACTATTGTGTTACCTCGATTTGCTAAATCGTGTGCACGATTTAGAAAATCGAGGGAACTAATTAATAAATTGTGCGCACAATTATAACTCGAGTGAATGAAATAATAAATTGAGGGAACGCAAAAGTAATCATGTGCACGTTTTAGTACACTGAGGAAACAAATTAGTAAATCATGCACACGATTTAGCCTAATATTTTTTCCTGCATGTCATGTGCGGGGCTCCGTAGTGTTTAAACACAAACAAAACTAATAAAAATGACAAAAGCACATAAAATAAAATCTAATTTAAAATAATAATAAATACTATAATAGTATATAAGTAATAATATACATAATGGGAGCCAGATTACTTTTTTTAATTAAATTTTTGTTGTGAGAACTACTGAATATATGTCAAATGAATGTAACATAAATTTAACATGAAAAGTAGCTAGTTTTACACACAAATTGTCTGTATACCTTTTTTAAAAATGGTGAAAAATTGACATGTTGATATTCAGATATAATATTTAGCCAATGTATTATGTCCCATCTTTTGTGCATCAACCTGTTCCTAATCACACAGAAAAATGAAATGCTTTTTATGCAGCAGCAGAGTCCTGTCTGCAAGGGATATTTGTAGTCTTACCAGGTACACGTGAACGTAGGAAGTAGAGGAATTTCCCATTTTTGGAGTGCATGATGGCGCGCTCGATGAATTCCACCACAGAATGACAGCGGTCTTCAAATTTAGGGTGGCACCATAAACTGAAGGTTCCTGAAGAGTTAAAAACAAACTTTAAGGAAAAAATGACACTGATAAGAAATTACTCCAATTTGCTACAACTAAATGTATTCGTTTTTTTTCTCAAATGATATTTATGGTTTGGTTCAAACCTAACATTTTGATTTAGAATGACAAAACATTGATACATAGTAAAACATTTTTTAATTTATTTAAGACCATGTTAATGTATTTTCTTCAGATAATTTTACTTAGTCTATATGTGTGTGTCTGTGTGTGTGTGTGTCTATATATAGGTCTATATGTAAATGACTCTGGACCACAAAACCAGTCAATGTTATTTGTTAAAGTGTAAATCTTTTTCAAAATTGATATTTATGCATATTCTGAAAGTTTAATAAATAAACTTTCCATTGTTGAATAGTTTATTAGGTTAGAAAAATATTTGGCTGAAATACAATATTTGAAAGTCTGAGGGTGCAAAAAATCTAAATATTAAGAAAATCACCTTTAAAGTTGTCCTTATGAAGTTTTTACCAATGCATATTACTAAATAAAAATTCAGTTTTGATATATTCACATTAGGAAATTATCTTCAAAAATATGTTCATGGAACATAATCTTTACCTAATATCCTAATGTATTTTTGGCTATTGCTACAAATATACATCTGCTACTTATGACTGGTTTTGTGCTCCCTCCAGAGTCACATATGTATGTTTTTCTGCTTACATTAAAAACATTATATTCAATTTAGCTGTAATATGAAAGTAGCACTTTCACTTAAGATCAAAGATAAAATATGTTTAATTTACTTACTTTGAATTAAGACAACTTTAATGTACCTTAATGTTTATTGTAATGACATTTTAAAATATGGATCACAGTTTCTTTTATATATATATATATATATATATATATATATATATATATATATATATAGATAGATAGATAGATATATATAGATATAGATATATCTCTATATATATATAGATATATCTATATATATATATAGATATATCTATATATATATATATAAAACATTTTATATATATATATATATATATATATATATATATATATATATAAAATGAATAAAACCCACAATAATTTCTGCAGTCAGTAAAACTAGTATGTTTTCTGCACGCCTGTCTAACATATTTACATATAACATATATGATGAAATCAGGCCTTGTAGTCAACACTGACCTTTTAATCTACCTTCAAACCACTTGAGGATATGGTTAAGATCAGGATTTCGTGTGTTTTTTAGCTACACATTTTGAGTCCAAAAAGAGTTTGAGCGTGTTAAGAGATATGTATATACATGTGTGTGTGTGTTTACCTCTGTAGTGCTCCATGCGTGTGTGATGTGTGACTCCCTGTGAGCGAAAGCTGAGGCTGAGGATATATCGTGGGTCTGAACTGTCCCGAACCAAAAACGACCCATCTGGCTTTCCTCTCAGCTTCATTTCAGCATCCTCCCAGTTCATCGGGCCCCAATACCAGCCACACTGCAGGCGCAAACACACAATGACCACAACAGTGAGAAAAACACATAAAACCCACAACCCACAAAAGGCCCTTAGCTGTTATAAATTGATTGTAAATCACGGCTTCTTTGGGCTTACTGCTTCAATGTTTTAGTCTCTCACCCGCTCCAGCTCTCTCAGGCTGGCAGTGAAGCTGCTGGAATCGGCTCCTCTCAGTGGACACAGGATTGGGGGCGGGGCCACTCTAGCCGGGGCCGGCGTCTCCATTTGTGATTGGACAGAATGTGGAAGTGCCCGGAAGAAAGCATCTGAGACACATCAAATATTGAGTTATATATATATTCTTAAACTAGCTAAATGAAAAGTGTAATCAAAAATACAGTTAATTTTGCTATATTGTGAAATATTATTACATTTTTTTCTATTTAATATATTTTAAAAAGTAAATTATTACTGTGATGGCAAAGCTGAATTCCCAGCATCAGTAATCCTTCAGAAATCATTTGAATTGTCAGATTTTCCACTCAAGAAACATTTATTATTATCAATATTAAAACAGTTGAGCTCCTTAATGGTTTTCTGGAAAGCACAATAGTTTTGGTCCAGATTCTTTAATAAATAGAAAGTTAAAAAGAACAGGATTTATTTGAAATAGAAATCTCATATAAGATTAAAATGTATTGATATATGGGAAAGTGTATATTTTGTGGTCCTGTAACTGATCACCATTTTTCACTATAGTGTGACAGGACTATAAGTGTCTGTAATGTCTAATATGAAGATATTAGAAACTGTATATGAACTACGTATAGCAATTCGACAAGAATCCAGGGCTAGTTGTCACATTTTTTACACCAGTGAATATTTATCAGCCTAAGTTTGCTTTGAATGTTCCTTTAATTTCTGTATTGGCACAAACCTTACATTCTTTGCTACAAAAGAAAAAAAAGATGTTCAACATTATTGTCTAGGAAAAAGATACAGTACACTGAACACAAGTTGCTCTTTTGTGACAACATGCCCCGGTTGTGTTTTATATTGTGTTCACTTGTTTGCCCAACAGCTGATTGGAAATTGTAATTTCATAGGATTCTCTGTGACAACTTGCCCCGGTGTCCCCTATAGCACATCACCCTGCAGGACACCGATGAAATGTCATATCAACTACCAATAACCATGTATACATGCTATATTCTAGTTACTGTATCTTTAATCTCCTTTATATTTCATACACAAGTTATATTTCTATTTGACAAAGAGTTTGAACTCTACAGTATGACACTATCGCTCACACTTCCTCTTTTCACACCGCCTTTTTCCTCTAACAGCAGGAAGTGAAAAACGAAACCACACGATCAACCAAAGCCTTTGTTGAGCAAAACGATACATGTGGTGGGTGACATGTATTGTCTTTGCCTTTGCTGTTCACAAAAACACCAGTTACATTCACACTTCATTCAATGGAATAAAGGTGCTTCTGAGGGGCAGAAATTGAGCTCTCAGAACCATGAAGACACCCTGAAACACACAAACCGCCCCCTCCACTGCACCCAAGTCTTACCATTGAGGCTGAGACTATGCTGGATGGTGGCGTGGAGAGGGGGAGGAGGAGGAAGAGGCAGAGGGAGAGACTGCAGGGAGGCTCCCATTACACTCACTAGGAAAGGCCCAGGCTGTGGCCCACCTATATCGTCTGGAAGAGAGCAGGAGGGAGGGTTCAGAGCCAGGAGAATAAGGAGATGTCACAGAAAAAGAAAGCAACAGAAGCGATGAGAAGTGTCTATTAGAATGAGACAGGTGCCACGGGCGATGAAGAGGAATCAGAACATGACTGAATTCAACCCTAACACCACTCAGCTTCAGAGGAAAGGGACGTATATGACCAAAAATAGACCAAAATGCAGCCAGATTAAACCGCAGTATTTGAACTAACATGAATATTGCATTCAATGACCTGCGCTTTATGAATGAGTAACATGTCGTTTCGACTGTCTAAACCATAATGGAGCAGGACAGATCCTCCAATTATGTGACGATATCTGATGATCCTCTTATAGCACTTGAAGACTAAGACACCGTGACGGGACGCATATGACACAGTGAGCTGCAACGTGGGGAAACAAAAATAAATCTATACGCTGGCATGTGCATTCGATCACGCACTCACGATGTGATGCTAAAAAATTTACTTTAAAGGAATATTCCGGGTTCAATACAGTGTTATTTGAGATACTATGTAGCTTTTATTAACACTTTGATTTAGTTTTTATTTTGATACATTCAGTTTTCATTTTAGTCTTCATTACAATTTTAGTAACTTTGTTGTATGCTTTTGTCATTTAAAAAAAAAGTTAGTTTATAGTTTTTATAGTGTTTATTTTATTTTTGAAATTAGTTTACTACAATAATAATGCATATTTTTTAAGAACATTTGCAATCCAACATTTTTAAGTGTCAGTTGCCACAGAAATTTCAATAGTGCAGCCACAAGATGTGAGCAATATGAGTGTTAACATGACTGTTGGGTGGAAAAATCACTTACAAACCTTTTCAGTGTACAGTCATCTGCAACAATTAATTAAACAGCTTTATAGCTAAAAAAAAAGAAAACAATTTTTGTAAAATACATTTTTATATCCTCTTAAATCCTCCAGAAATTGGTCCTTTTCACTTCCATTTCAGCAACATCAGCGTAATGTTACTTTTACTTTTTACAAAACAAGTCAAAATTATTTTCATGCTACTAACATTATTCCACAAAAGCATTTAATTGAGCTTAACTTGTATTGAAACCTGGATTATTCCTTATAACCTCCAACCTAAACATGATAAACAATCAACTTCAAACACACATTGACTGAATAATCAACATACCTATAATCATCTCCATTCACTCATGACAAGATTGCTTCTTCATAGATCCAATACCTACATCTCCAGTACTGTGATCATTTCAATCTTCAGTATAAAGAGCACACACTGCCACACTGAGCAGATGAACTGGAAAAGTGTCTAGAGAGGTCTCACTTTTTTAGAAATGGAACTGCTCACCGGTGAAGTCAAACTACAACTATAGACTTGCACAGTAACTCACTTTAAGTGGCGCTTCTGTGAATTTTATGCTTGCAGAATGCAATCAGAGACTCTGGTAACCATGAAATGAAAAGAATGAATAAGAAAGGGAAATGAAGTGAAAGAATGAGCGTGTGGGCTGACGTCCTACACTGCATCTTTAACATCCGCCTTGGGTTTGACCACAGAGGTGAGGTGAAAAACCTGCGTTTACAAAAGTGCAACATGCATCTCAGCAGTTTGAACACTTGTGATGGGATTTTGAGGAGAGGGACAAGGCGCAAAAAAATTTTTTAATTACATAAAAATAAAAATTTAAATAAATAATATTTTTTCCTTGAGATCCTATATTATTTCATCATTGTTTTCTTCTAAAGCCACACACCTGGCAAAGTTTAAAATGGATGATTTTGGTCGAATATTTGATTGACAGGACAGCAGGTGAGACAAATGAGCATTTACATTACAAATGTGATCTGGTTAAATGCATTTGGTCTGAATGATCACAAAATATATCGACCATGTTTATGCATTTATTTAGTCATCTATCAACACATTTCCAACTTGAATATGTTATTTTGAAAGGTCCCCAAACTGAATAATATATTGTAGATTTAACTCTTAATATATGAGTTATCTTTTCCTTTGAAATATTTGTTACCCTTTCTTTCAGCCAATGTCTTAGATTTGGTGCACAAATACTTCAAGTCATTTTACTTGAAGTTTTACTTTACTTTAAATCTTTTATAACTTGATCTCTTTAGGATAACAATGAAATAAAAATATGTATGTCTATATTTAGTGCCCGACACTTGTAAGTGAATCTCCCAAAATGAATCTTAATTCCAAGTTCAAATGTTTGGAGTCAGTACATTTATTTTTATTTTTTTAAGAAATGAACTTTTATATGGCTGTGGATGTGTTGAATTGATGAAAAGGGCCATCAATGATGTTACAAATAAATGCTACTCTTTTGAACTTTATATTTAAAAAAGGTTCAAACTAAACTCTTCATGGTTTCCAGAATATAGATCATGATAAGCAAAGTTTCTTGAGCAGAAAACTGTAATAATATATGAAAGCTCATGCTACACTGAAGACTGTAATGGCATTAATACATTTTATATAACATTAAAACAGAACACAGATTTTAAATCGCAATAATAGTTCACAATCCCTCTGTGTTTTTATTCAAACATGCATTTAAAAAATCTTACCAACCCCAAACTTTTAAACAGTAGTGTATCAAACCATGCACACAAACTGACACAGAAGCTAGAGGTGTCAGTGCGAAGGATAAAGGAATGTACGGCGAAGAATGGGGGAGAAATATTTCGAGAGTGTGAAACAGATGGAGATGTGAAAGGTATGAATGAAGGAGAGCAGAAACAAAGGAGATGGAGGAGGTGTGTAACATCTGTAGTGGGGCTCACCTAACAGACTGAGGCTCCGTCGAGGGGGAGGTGGAGGAGTGGGAGGATGAGGGGAGTTCCTGCCTCTCTGAGAGATGTCCACATCAACCAAGGACACGGTCTCTCCTGTGACCAGAGCCACAATGACAACAGCCATAAGAACGACATTAACAGCATCCAATCTTATAGCTTCATTCCAAAGACTGGCTGAAAATTAGACTAATCGCATCCAAATCATGTGTCTGTGTCATTTTATTTCCCATGCACTGTGTAAGCTCATTAGTGGTTTGCAAATGTGCCTTATTTAAAATATTCCAAGGATTCCTTTAACTTCCACCCCATTATGTTTCTTTAAATCTTGGTTTACCTGTAAAAACGGAAGTAAAAGAGGCCGCAGAAAAAGCACTTTGTGCTCTTGTTAGTCCAGGCTGGCTGTAAAAAGAAAATAAGACATTTAAATTATAAGCGTTTGAGAAAGACAACATTTCAGTTTTCATTATCTCAAATCATAGTACAATTTTTAGTCTTAAATGTACAATGCTTTAGAAGATGATATTTTTTTAAGTACAAGTTGATGATGAAATGAAATGTATTTTTATCATCTAAAGTTTATGACAGAAATTATATTTTTAGTTGAATATTTATTATGAAGTAACACAGATTATGTTAAAAAGAAAAGGGCAAAAAGTGTCAAATTTTCTGATTCATTTTAATCACCAGTATGTGTGAGGGGCTAAATCTTTGATTGAATTGCTTCAGGGACAAATTTAAAGGTTAACAACATGCTAAAAAGACAGTTTCTAAGTAAGAGGACAATGAATGCTAATATGCCATGTGATGCGTACACAATTTCCAATGTGTCTTTGGAAAGAGGTTTATGATTTGATCGTAAATTAAGGTCTGTGTTGTCCTACAACTCAAAATTGCACACAAATATTAAGCCACTGTACAAACAATAGGTTACTGACCAGACTACAATGGTTGTCAGAGTTGGGAAAGTTACTTTGGAAATGTAATAAGTTACAGATTACAAAGTTAAAATGTAATACATAGGGTAAACATTTAAAGCAGGCATGGTTAAACAAATCCTTGCATATGACAGGAAACACTGGCATCTAACAATTCATTGGAAAAAAAATTCAATCTTAAAAAATAAAGCATATATACACAAACCCAAATAGGAAATTAATCAGTTAAGCATATTCTGTCCTGTCTCTTATTTTAAAGCAGTCAATGCAATTAGAAAAAGAAATCAATAATTTCTGCATGTGTGGGAAAATATTGCAACCCCCTTTATTAATTAACATTTTTACGATTTATGGTTTATTATGTTGTATGAAAACAAACACGAAATTGTACACTCAAATAATACAGTATATAGACATATAGTCACAGGAAAATATATACACATGAAAATAAAATGAGGCCTATACAAAAGGTTAAAGTTCCAGTATTTCATTAAGATTGTTTGGGGCGGATGGACTCACCTGGCCGTGTCTTGTTCTCCACCGCTCGCTCCGGACATGTCCACTAAACTGCCCGCAGAGGATATGGAGAACGTGACTGAAGGTCTCTTGTCCAAAAGGTTGTTAGAGCCACTACAGCTTTTAGTTCTGAAAAGTTTACTCAGACGGATTTTAAGCGAGCCCTTCCTGGATTTCCCTGGTACTTTCAGAGTCTTCTCTCCTCCGCTCGCAGGGGAAAGATGCGCCCGGGTCGCGCTCCGGTCCGGCCGGGACTTCGGCGTCGACGCCTGGCTGGAGCACGGGGTGCTCTGGCTGGGTTTGGTTTGGGACGGGACCTCTGGAGTCAGTCTGTCGCTGGCAGGAGCCTGAGGCCTGGTGTTTACAGAGTCTCGTAACAAGCAACACGCCGGCGAGCAAAGTCCCCCGGACACCACCGAAGGAAAACACTTGAGCGCAAAAGCACCCGGCTCCGCGTTCTGAGACTCGGTCTTCTGGCACGCATTGATGCCCAGGCCGTTCACCTCCTCTGACCCAAGGCCCTCCAGCACCAGCAGCGCATCGCTGGTCTCGGTCGGGTCCTCTCCTTGTCTGATTCCAGCCGAGCCGAGCACGCTTTGACACGAGCAGCGCTGCAGCTCGCCATCCTTGAGGAGAAACTCGGGAACCGGAGCGACACCCAGCTCGCCGAATTTCCTCGCCAGCTCCAGAACAGGACCGTCGGGCAGCTGATGGAGCTGCCGCTGCGCCGTCACCGAGCTCGTTTTGTGATCCACCACCGGCGGCCAGTCTTGGTTGTCGGTGATCAAGCGATGCCGGTGGCACAGCTCGGCTCCATCCGTGTCCGTGGCAACCACTGGCAGCTTGAGCTGCGGATGCAGCGTCCATGTAGGCGGATGCTGAGCATCCACAGCGCCAGACTCGGAAGCAAGCGCTGCTTGGTCCTCAAAAGCTCTCCGCTGTTCCTCCGATCTGCTCTCGACGAATCCCTCGGAGTCTCTCGATATGTTTCTGAACACCAACAGCTGAGGCCCCATTCCACCTCGGTGCGTGAGATCGTACCCGTGGGCCTCGGCTGAATGAAGAGGAGGCGGCGGCGCAGACAGCGCAGGTCTGTTCGCCATCACTCCCGAGTCAGGTGCCTCCGTTCCGCTGGCCTGCGGAGCTTTGTTCACCGCCGAGATGTGGCCGTGATTCTGTGTGCATTCAAAGTTCCCCTTGATAGCCACCGACGACAGATTCCCATTCTCCTCGTCCAAGCGGTCGTCCTCGGCCGCGGAGACCAGGCGCATCAAGACAAAATCGGGAGACATATCTTGCGCGTTGTTCATTATTATTCCTCAATATACTGAAGGAATGAGCGATATCAGCGTTTCACATTGCTTCCAGTCATGAGATCTCGCTCGTGTGAAGATGGTGATGATGATGATGGTAATCCTCTTGGTGTTAGTTAGTTAGACCCCTCACTCAGCGCCAGCAATTAGTGCATATCAACACTATTTCAGTCGCTCCTTCAACATTGCGCACGTCCTCGTCTTATTTCGGGTCCGGTCTTAAAATCCTCCTCGGGTCTTCGTAGGGTCATACATAACGCTTCGTTTCACGCAATCTTAACGGCGTCTGTGGTCACATTACCGTCGAGGCCCCACCCGCTCGCTCACTTCCGCAAATTCGATGCGTTTCGCGTTTGGTCTTATCGGTGCCATTGCTGTCCACTTGGCTGTGGGCTATGTGCTGTCCCCCTTAGTGACGTGCACCGTGCTGTAACGTTGCTTTCATGTCATTTACCGCGCTGTTGTCTGGAAGATGGCCTTACCCACTGATGTTTAGCTGCATCAATTGTAGTGGCATCGCCTTTCCGCACGATTCCAGCGCCAGCGAAACTCTCCCTGCAAATCCCCACGTTATGAGTCAAAGACAAATGACTTGCATGATATCATCATTTGAATAATGACTATAATCCTCATATAGCTACTAAAAACGTAAAGCATTGTGTCAAACACAAGGCCTACAATCAAGAAAATATCAAATATTATTCTGGACATCATATTATGTAGCATAACTTATTTAAACAAAAAATGCATTGGTTTTATTTGATTTTTTTCGCAGGCTATTACTAACGCATAATATGGGGTATTTAACCAACAAGATTAATATATATTTAAATGCCAAATTTTAATTGAATGCCTTTCAATTAATGCTATACCCCAACAATTTAGCTAAATTAATTTTAGTTTTAAATACAAAGCATATTAAACTGCAGGACACTTCAACTTTCCAAAAGTATTTAATCTTATATACGCTTATAGATCATTGCACGTATGTATATGGCTATTAAATTGCATATAAAGGTACAATACAGTTATTGTTTACATTCACCCCATTGTTCTGTGGTCAAGACTTTTCATTTGCGCTGTATTTGTGAAATGCGATTTCATTGATGGACCGAATGGTGTCGCTGTACACAAACATTTACACATGCCCACAAGAGCCCTTTAAATCCCGCCATCTCATAACACGAAGAGTGGATTTTATTACAGTTATGGATAAACACAAATATCCAGAAGAGAATGTGTTTCAACAGGACGTTGTCAGAGAAATATTACCTGCATTGTCTACATCTTTTCCAATTAAATGCATACAACTGCACACAAAGCTGAACACACATATGCATCCATAAAGGAAAAAAAAAAACACATTTACACAATTAATTTTTTTTGATGATTGTGTTCATGTATATAGATGCACACAGCCTCTGCAGTCCTGAGGGGGGGGGGGGGGGGGCCCACAGGAATGAGTGCTGAATCTCAGAACCCTGTTGCCATGGCACCAAAACAAGGATTCGCCTGCATTACCCAGTATGACTGGATTTATCTGAATCATTTCTCTCTCTCTCACACACACACACACACACACACAGATCTGACAGACGTTCATTCATGTAGAACACATGTGGAACATGTTTTCTTCTTCTTTGATTTTTTACAATTTTCCTGATTGTTGCACCAGACGTTTGGCAGTTCAGAACGCAGTTGGTCTATCCGAGATTAACATTTCAGTGCACTTTATCTGCCAGGCAGATGCAGACTTGTAAACCACTGCATCTACATATTCACAGATGCACAAAGTCGCACGCACATACACAGTCCTTAAAAGACCACTCATGACTGACCCAGCCGGGGAGTGTTGGGTTAATCCACAAAGCGGTGAGATTCTGATGCATACCCCAACAGAGAGGATTACCCTCCCATCCTCTCCTCCATCAGCCCATCCTCATGCACATACACTCATCATAACAATCCAACATTAACAGATGTGCCACTCTCAGCTCTCACTACTACCGGGAGACTGGGAGAGATGGAGAGAGGGAGAGATTTACAGGAGGGCTGCAGAGTGAGTGAACAGAGAAATGGGGGTATGTTGACGGTTTCTTGTTGATCTTTGTTTCTCACTCCAGTTTCTTGCAGGCCAATTAACTCCACGCTGTGCTGGTCCCAGCATCGTCGCATCCAGGGTGGACTCGACCAGCTGACTGCAGGATGCATGGAGTTAAAGCATTGCCTCCTCTTTGAGCTTCTCCTTCACCTTTGAAAAGTAAGAGTGCATGAGAAGATACAAAACCAGGAATAGAGAAGAAAAGAAGTCCAAGCATCTTTCAGGATGTGAGTAAGCACAAAGCTCATCTTTACCTTCACAAAAAGCATTGGAGGAGCAGTTTTTTTAAGGATGGGCCCGTGTGTCGGTCTGCTACCTCTACTGCTGCTACTTCCCATCCTGCTCTCTGCTCAGCTCACCACTGTGTCTGAACTTGAGGACACATCCAGCTTGGAGTTCAGCCCAACTCCTCTTCTTACCGACCCAAATACTGTAGCAGGGAAAAGCTCGACTTCCAGTGCTCGACCCACCAGTCCGGCTCCAGTAAAAGCGAGCACGGAGAAGGAGCAGTCTGCCGCGGAGAGCTACCTCTACACCGGAAATTCATCTTCTTTGTCTGCCTCTTCCTGCACACAGAGTTTCCAGCTGCCTGTTCGACTGGGATCTCTGCCTAGAGACCTTCTCCCTCTCTTGCACCAACCCATAGCATCTCTGACCAATGCTGCCAACTTTCTCAACCTGATATTCCAAGCTAGTGAGCTGAGAGAAACGAGTGTACAAGAGGATATCGAGTGGTACCATGCACTGGTGCGGGCCATGCTTGAAGGGGACAGGCCAGGCTTGGTCAGACGAGCTTTTTTAACATTCGATGCCGACCCCACAATCAAACAGCCCCAACTGGTGCTCCGTGCCTCCAAAGGCACAACCCAAGACATTCTTCTGCAGGACCTGACGTCTGCCTGGAGCAGCTTCCGTCCTCCTGCACCTGACCAACGCTGGTTTGATATGTTTAAGTCTAGCTCTCCACCCCTCCATGCCTTGTCGAAACGGGTTCTTCTAAATGACCTAAGCACCCTAGACACTCCCAAGTGGGCACGTGGGGATAGTTATGTGATCAATAGCAGTGGGGTTCGGTGGGGTGAAGCCCCTTTCCTTGAGTGCATTGATGGCCGTTTTTTGCCAGGGTGGTTATTCAGTCTCTCAATGCCATTTTATGGGTTGAAGCCAGACCTCAACCCAGAGTTCAGGTGAGTGCACTTTCTTTCTGAGTTTAAGTTTGTGTACTCATAATGTCTTTTAAAATATTTCTTAGTCTCAATTCACTTGAAGGGATAATTCATTTAAAAATGGACATTCATTATTCACCTGTGAAATACAAAAGAAGATATTTTGACAAATGTTTCAGTTGTTTTTTGTCCATAAAGGAACAATTCAATAATTTATAGACAAAAATGTTCTTCTTTTTTATTTTATTGAAGAAAGTAATTCATCAGATTTGGAACGACGCAGCAGAATGTCCATTTTTGAGTGAACAATCCGATTAATTTAATTTCAAGTCTTCCATCATTGGTGTGTCTTTGCTTTGGTGGTGTAGGGGTGTTATCCGTGTCGATGTCAACATCCAGGGATTCAATGTGGATCAGTGTGCCAGTGGAGACTTCTGGTTTGCAAACACACACCAATGTAATCAGACCAGCATGGAGGTGAGTGTACTGTACACTGAACACAAATTCAGTCATCTCATTTAGGACTTCCTGCAGGTTTAATCAACACTTAACAATAAGGTTCAACTTATTAACATTATTTAAAGGGATAGCTCAACCACAAATGAAAACTCAGTTATTTCCCTCACGTCGATCCGAACTTTTAAGACTTTCCTTTGTCGTGGAAACGTAAAAAATATATATTTTGTAGAATGTTTCAGTGTTTAGTATTAAAATATATATAAGTATATTTAGATTAATACAATGCTGTAAGATGCTTAGTTCATCATGTTTTCATTGTCAAAAAGAAAACACTTTAACCCACAATGAATGCAGCAATATACAATATAATAGCATGGGTGGATCTTACTAAGCAGAAACAAACAGAGCATAAGAGCCACTCAAAACGTGGTGAAGTCATTCATTTTTCTATGTGTCTCTCTGAGCATGTTTCATTCTCCACTGCATTCTATAATGTTAGCAACTGAATTTTGGAAACCAGCTATGCTTTCCTCTAATATTCTTCCTGTAAATTACATAACAAGATCTGTTTTTTTTTATTGATTGATTGATTGATGCTCTTTAAAAATTTATAATATTATATACCTTGGCCAAAAATAATCCTTCTTTAATTTACTCCCCCTTACGTTGTTCCAAACCTGTATGACTTTCAACATAAAAGACGAAAAATTAAGAAATGTGTTTTTTTATTCATACAGTGGAAGTCAATGATAACCAAAACTGTTTTGTTACCAACATTCTTCAAAATATCTTCTTTTGTGCTCCACTGAAGAAACTCATACAGGTTTGGAATTCATTTCTGCATGAATTTTGCTTTTAACTTTAAAACCCACAGTTTCATTAAGCCTGTTGCCATCAGATCTGGCATCTCTCTATGTATATTATCTAGATATTACGTTTGAAATCCATTAGTACATCACCTGCTTTGCTCGTTATTTTGCTGGATTGTTATATACGTTTAACATTTCCTGTTTTCCATCATCATCCTCCCACTTTCATCCAGACCTTCTATTTAAAGATGTGAGCATGGTGCAGGATGATCTGAAGGATTAGGTTGATAATCCTGTGATGCTCACACACACAACCCCCCATCCACCCAACTCCGACCCCCTCCCAGAGGACACAAGCTCATACACCCCCCTTTCACAAGACCCAGACCCCCCCATCGTCTCATCCAACCAGAGCACAAGCTCACAGGTGTTGGCAGGTTGAGCAACGGCAGGATTTGGCACAATGAATGAATTTAATGAGAATTGAGTTGATCCGCCTATAAATGAAAGGAGCAGCATATTAATAGAACAGTGTGATGATGATGCATTCATAACATGAAACATTAGTATGACATGATGCACGATATAGTCCCATGAATAAGGTTACATATGATGTTGGACACAAACTCTTTAAATTTGTGTCCAACATCATATGTAATTTTTATTTAATTTTTTTTATTTAAATGGATAAAATGACATAGACCAGAATCAGTTCTGGTTTTACTTAATACATATTTTATCGTTTCACAGACTTTTACATGGAAAATAGAGATTCAGAAATCAGTATTTTCCTTTTTATTTTACTGTCCCTTTAACAAAATTAAGTTTAGATAAAAGACTGACCGGTTTCAATAAATTCACAGATAGTCGATCACTGTAAAATATACAGATATAATATATAACCCCTTTCCAAGAATCAACTGATTTTAGTAATAAATAGAAACTGAAAAGAGATTAAGAAAATACTTTATTTATTCCTAATTGCTCCTCTCCACAAGGATGACATCCTCTTATAAATAACAATCATGTTCTTAAGTCAGTTGCCTGATTAAATAAAGGTAAAATAGAAAATAGCATAAATGTATGTGAACAGTGCTGGATTTCCCTGAATAAAACGATAAAGCTCTGTCACTGGAGGTATTACCCCTCCATTTAGGATTTAGCTTAGATTAACTCAGAGTGAGTCTGACGTGTGGGTCAACCAACACTCACAGATAAACCGCTGATGGGGGACGGACTGCACATGCAACTAATGGCAGGAAGCAGAGAGAGCACAGTCATACTCAGTCACTGGCAGGAACATCAGTGTTGATTTGACATGAGCAGACTTCATATCTCTTTCTTTGTCTTCCCCTCAGTGTGAATCCATCCCGCAGCAGGGCTTCCGGATGGGTCAGTACTGCTGCCGATGTAAAAAGGGCTACTACAGTCCAAATCCAGACACAGAAAACAAAAGTAAGATTCTTGAAACAATCAAAAATCAGAGTCTACAGTGAGTCTACAGTGCCTTCAGTCTTATTTTATTGGATAATATATAAGCTAACATGGTCACAGATTTGAACTATACTAAGCATGAATAAATTAAATTAAAATATATTAAACTGTATGATTATTATAGCTGAAAGTATTTATAATTAGATGCTAAAAATTGTAATCAACAACTGCTCAGAAATAATTGATTGTCAAGTTAAGCTGCAGTTTAGGTTTTATTCATTTATTTATTTATTAATGATTGGACAAGGGTCAAAGTAAATCATTAATGCTTAAAAATATATGTGTGTTATTTTATAATGAAGCTGTATGATTTTTCTAGGTTAAAGTATTAATTTAAAATTAATTGTTAAAAATTAAAATAAAAAACTGCATGGGATTGACTGTCAGGATGAACTGCTTTTATCTATCTATTATTCATATAATGATGTGTGTGTGTGTGTGTGTGTGTGTGTGTGTACATATATATATATATATATATATATATATATATATATATATATATATATATATATATATATATATATATATAATAAATAATAATATGTATTATTATTTAATTTGCTTTTTAAATTAATTTAATTTAATT
Organism: Carassius auratus; assembly: GCF_003368295.1. NCBI lineage: Eukaryota > Metazoa > Chordata > Actinopteri > Cypriniformes > Cyprinidae > Carassius > Carassius auratus. The sequence continues at coordinate 3,097,656 of NC_039253.1, forward strand.
TTCATTAAAAAATATATTTTCTTAATTTAATATATATTATTATTATTTAATAGGTTTTTTTTTAGTTCAATTAAAATTGGTTCATTGAAAGAATAAGAAATGATGGTATATGGTGTTATAGGGGGCAACCGCGTGAATAGTACTCGAGCTTGTTACCCAGAAGTCCCTGTGTGTCTGCCCTGTTGGCCCGGCTGTGATGAGTGCGAGGATGGAACCCCGTGTTGGGTGCAGGAAGACTGGCTTCTGAGGACGGGTGTCCTGGCTGTGCAGGGCCTTTTCATGATCCTTGTGGTGGTCAGCATGTTGCTGGCATACCAGTCCAGGAGAACCAAGGTACATTTTATATATATATATATATATATATATATATATATATATATTACATGCTATGATACTATGTGTTTCGATGCATCATTTCAGACACGTGCACAAACTTCATGCATGCTTGACAGCTTTAGTAATTTCCCTTCAGCTTCACCTCTTCACTTCTCACCCTGTTCTTCTCTCCATCTTTCTATCTCTCAGCGGATCCGATCGTCAGGGCTTTTGCTGCTGGAGCTGATCCTGTGTGGCTCTCTGTTGCTTTACTTCCCAGTGAGTGTGTGATTCAAATCTTCTTTTCAGATTACTGGACTGCAGTTGAAATCATGATGGCTGGGTTGCACTGAGAAGGCAGAAAATGATCAAAATTAAACTATTTATGGTTGCTACTAGATTAACCAAATGCAATAACAAATGAACATCTAAAAAAATAATTATATTAGTAATTATGCTACAAAACTATGAATTGGGATATAAGTGTGGTTATTATGCAAACAAAATCACATTTAAGACAATAGTGCCTTCTTTAACATTTGCTGACTAGTACGCCACCATTAAAAATTTTGGGTAAGTTAGATTTTTTTTAAAGTAATTAACACTTTTATTTAGCAAAAAGATACATTAAATATACTGAATGTTAAAAACTGTTTTCAGGTCTTCATTTTATACTTCAAGCCCAGCACTTTCCGGTGTATTCTGCTCCGCTGGGTCCGTCTGCTTGGCTTCGCCATTGTCTATGGGACTGTGATGCTCAAGCTGTACCGGTCTGTAGCACTTCAGTCCTGTCATATGAGATTTATCAAAGTCAGATCCTTCCATCTCCATCTCACCTGCACATCCATCAGATGAAATGTTGCAAAATAAGATGCTATTCTCAAGCATTTAAAAAATCACTTGGCAATTTCATTTGTGTTTTTGAAGTCCTGCTGCCATTCTAGAAATAACAGGCTGCCTACCAGGATGAGTTGAGCCGCTCCATGCTAAATAACAACAACAAAAAAAAATAGGCATAACGGTTTTCAAAATTGATAAGAAGCAAATCAGCATATTAGAATGATTTCAAGATCATGTGACATAATGGCTTCTGAAAATTCAGCTATGCATCACAGGATATAAAGATAAACATAAAAAGTGTATAAAATCAGTTGATCAGTTTAGGATGTCAGTATGTCAGTACAAAAAGTTGGTCATGCCCATTTTGTTTTTTTTAAACAATCCCTTTATAGCTAACCAAACTGTAAAGATCCCAAAAATATAAAAACATATTTTTTATAACTATTGACCTTGAGAGACAGAGAAGCAGCGTTTTTTAGAGCAAAAAACCTAGGACTAGTTCGCAAAGGTATGTTTTTCACAATCTCAAATAGTTAACAAAAGATTTGATTGACAGCAGTTGTTCTTGGGACAAAGTTGTTCACAGTGAAGAGGTCTAGCGTATGGTATATTGCGTCTGTATGTGAAATGCTGCATAATTACAGAGGTATAAAACTCGTTAACACCACCCGTTTTACAATTTCTTTCAAAATTGTCACAGGCCTTTAGTGGCAAGAGACAAACAGACCCACTGAGTTTTGTTCCAATCAGCTTCCGTTATCCTCATCCAATAGGTGCTCAAATTTCATTGGTCGGTGACGGCCATGTTTTTTTAAATACGGATATTTCCTCACTTGTGACACTTTGGACAAAGACACAACATACCAGTTTTTTAAGTTGATCGGACTAGTTATAGCCATTTATAGCGCCACCGTCAGGCCGACTGGGGATAGCCTTGGTGACATTGTAGATGGTGTGAGTACTACCATCCCTCCAAGTTTCAAGTCTCTGTGACTTACAGTTTGGTCTGCCTGATCACTTTTAGGTGAAAAATGCTGTTAAGGCAAAAAAAAAAAACCTGATAAAGCAGCCAACGTGGTCACATGTTTCCAGGGTGCTGAAGGTGTTTCTGTCGCGTACAGCCCAGAGAGTACCATACATCACTACTACAGGTGTGCTGAGGATGCTGGGAGTTATAGTGCTTACTGTCAGCTGGTTCCTGTGTGCGTGGACCGTGGGCGTCCTTCAGAATCGAGACAGGAATGTTCCACTGCTGATCATTTCCACCACCTCAGGAGGACAAGGCTTCAACGTGTGTGACCTGGACCGGTGGGACTACATGATGGCTGTGGGTAAGTGATGTCTTTTTTGACTGATGGCAGCAGTCCATCGGTTTTCTTGAGTGTCTGACAGAGGGATTAACTGAAACTGGGGCACATTAATAGATCAGACAAATGAAAGGATGAATGGTCCTGGATAATTTAATGTTCTTTGAAGCATTTAGCTGATGATTTGAACACTGTTAACCGCTGTCATTGGATATGATTCAGCATTAACCACTACCTACCATACTAATAACATAACACAACAAATAATAATAATAATAATGTTACTGCTATAATGTCAAACATTTGACTAAGTAAATGAGGGACTGACCTGAAATGACACCACGAGATAAAATAGATTTATACAATAATTCTGGCACACTCAGAATGCCTTTGGACATTCAAAGACACCTTCCACAACAAACTTTGGATTATTTATGATGTGACACCATAACCTGTAATACTTATCACTGTATATTTTCTATTATAAAACGAATACTTCCGGTCCTTGATTCTGATTGGTTGAGCTGTGTTTGAAGCCGTTGTAAATTACACTACAAACACACACCTTTGTTTACTTCTGTTGCTCGATAACCACTTTATTGGAACCACAACCGTTTCTGAGGAACTGAATTGTTTGGTGGATGAATACTGTTTTTATTTATATCATTACACATTATTTGCACTATTTTATTCTGTATTTTATTCACTATTTTATTCTTTAAACCTTACTATGTTTATGGAATAACCATTTTATAAAAGCAATAAGCCTCAAGAAGCTGACGTAAACCACAGTTTCTTGAGGCTTATTACTTTATTAAATTGATAATCATTCTTGTCTTGATGTGTAAGTCTTATGTTGTACAGAAATAGATTTTTGTCTTTCATTTTGTCAGTGGTAAATGATGTGATACTTGTTTTTTTATATATATCATATAAATACATAATTATTATACGATATAATTATTTTCATATTTTAGTATAACTCAGTCACATTTAAAGAGTAATATTTTTGGGGAAAAATACTTTTGTTTGATGGCATGTAACAAGTCAAAGAAAATGCACAGAGAGGACCTATATGAATCCTCAGAATGTACTAATGTGAGATTTTTAATATAAGATGTTTTTACATTAAAAAGCAACACTGGGCCCAGAGTTAGAACTGATGCAACTGTCTGTAGATCACATTTCTTTATTTATTTATTAAGTCTCATGTAAAGAGTAATGTTTTTGAATAAAGAATACGTTTAGTCGGCATGAAGTCAAACTATTTAATTTGACAAGCAAACCATAAAACAGGAAATTATATCACAGAGATGACATCTATAAACCCTCATTACCATGCAATTATTTTAAAAATTATATTTCGATCTTGGAAAAGCAAATTTCGTTTGGACCAAATGGAGTAAACCTTAGAAAATGTGATATTAAACTTGATAATATAAATATTTAAAAAAGTCAAATTATCCTTATACCTTTTTTCCCTTCATAGAAAGGACAAAGACAGGATATTTTAGTGTCTTGTTGTTGTGCATATTTGTGAATGTGACAGATAAAAGCTTCAAAGTTAACAAAATTTCTTTTTTTATTCCTCTCAGCGGAGCTGTTATTTCTGTGCTGGGGCAGTTTCCTGTGCAGTGCAGTGAAGACGGTACCCTCAGCATTTCATGAACCGCGTTACATGAGCATCGCAATCCACAATGAGCTACTGCTCTCCTCTGTGTTTCATCTTTTCAGGTGGTGGAATAAAGTTTGATTTAACACTTAATCATAAGAGGTTGTTCTGTTGACTTCTTTGTCTTTGTATATTTCAGATTTGCAAGACCATCAGTTCATCCTGACTGGATGCTCTTGCTGTTCTTCACTCACACGCATGTCACAATTACTGTAACGCTCGGCCTGCTTTTTGTACCCAAGGTACTGTCGAGAATATCAGCATGCTTTGCTTTTAGTAAATAGCATAAGTATTCAAAATAGATGCAGCCTCTATCTATTTATTAAGTACTTTCTGATAAACCTGCGCACATATCACACATTTCTCATATTAATGTTAAGTAGCCTGTCCCAAGCAAAAATCAGCATTGGTGTTTGTTGCAGTTTCTCCACATGTCTCGGACCGGCCGAGAGGAAATAGCTGCAGAAGTATATGAGGATGAGGTGGACTTGCGACGCTCATGTTCTTACCTCAACAGTAGTTTCAACTCTAACTGCTGGAGTGACCACAGCCTGGACCCTGATGACATTCGGGTAAAACACCTTGCCCTGCAGCAGCCCTACTAACTCACAAATGCACACACTTGCATATTAAGAAAATCAAACACACTAACACTTTATGGCATTGTATTATGGCATAAATTTGACCTTTTCTTTTAAAGTAAATTAACTCATATAAACCAAGTCCATAATTTGATACTAACTTTTCATAAACATTTCATAAACATAATAATTAATTAAAACAAGATTAAAGAGGCTAGTTTAGCGTTTTGCATTTATTTTATGGGAAAGATTGCTGCAAGGGGTGAGGGAGAGGGGAATGGTATTGAGACATGACCCAGGTTGGACTCAAACCTTTGTCCCCATGAGCCAACATGTCCCGAGCAATTTTATTATTAAATATCACCTTCAAAAAATTACAGAATTATTACCGATGTTGGTTTTCTCCTCCTCCTGTACCTTTACTTGCCCTCTTCTGAAATACTACCCTGTCACTTGGTGCTTGTTGACCTGTTGGTCCTGTTGTGGACATACCATCACAAAAACCATCCTACTGTACTGATCCCTCCAGCTTTCCTCAACTGAAACCCTTTTTCTCCTCTGCACCAGGATGAGCTGAAGAAACTGTATTCTCAGCTGGAAGTCCATAAGACCAAGAGGATGGCAAACAGCAATCCCCACCTTCCGAAGAAGCGCAGTTCTCGCCTCAGCATTGGACGGTCCCTTATAAGACGGATCAGTGAGATCCCAGAAAGTTTAAGCAGACAATGCAGTCGTGAAGATAAGGATGTCAATGCTGCAATAGGAAGTATAACCAGATCAGGATCTTATTACAAAAGTCATCAGACCACAAGCATTAACAAGATGAATGAAACTTTAATGCAGCCCTCTCCAAAGCTGCGGGAAGTCCCATAGTGCCTATGATTGTACCCCAGAAAGGGAGGTCTCCCTATTAAACTCCTCCATAAGGGGCACAGAGAAAAGGGTTTCACTGCATTCTGATTCAGGATCCATCAATGCAACATTGCTGGTCTGCAAGTCTGCCAGTGCCCACAATCTATCGGTAGACACTAACCTTCTACTTCCAGAGCCCAGCAGGTTTCAAAAGTCACTTAGTGTCATAGAACGCAATGACCATCGCTCTGTGACTTCTTGTAGAAGCACTGAACATTTGTCGCTTGTTGGCAAAGCTGCTCCAGAAGTTAAGCGCCAGCTAACTGTGGATGTTGATATAAAGAGGCAGACTTCAAGTGCCTTGCTCTCAGAGTCATTTGACAAGGCGGAGGTCTGCCCGTGGGAGGTTCCAGAGGAGCTCCCTGCAAACAAGAACCAAAAACATGTCACATATTCCATTTCGAAACAAGAAGAGCCCAAATCACCTGGTGCTACCATGTCACCAACGATGTTATATGTTTGTCCATGGGAATTCTTGCCACCTCCTGCAACAGAAACTGGGAATGGTATTCAGTCTGATGGTGATTCCACAAAACCCAAGCCTCTGATCTCCTCTAGCGCTCCAGGGTCACCACACACAATCTCCGGCAAGAACAAGGGCTTTCAGGTTTTGTCTTTCCACTCCACTACCAAAAGTCTACTTGCAGCGAAAGGCATTGGGGAAGTTGGAAGAAGTATGAGCAGAGAGAAAAGCCTACAAGAGAGTAATGTTAGGGAAGGAACACTACAGAAATCTTTGTCTACTTCCATGAGACTGTGCCCAGGCAGTGCAGCTTCAGACAAGCGTACCCCTCAGACACACAGACGGGCTATGACTACTGTAGGCACAAAGCCTTGCCTTGTCAAACAAACAGCAGTACGGCTGCCATCTACTGATTCTCCTGAAAGGAGTCCCAAACATTCTGCTCCAGTTCACATCTGTCCATGGGAGTCAGAGGAGGTGGTCTTAGAGATCAGGAAGCAGAATTTGAATGACAACGTATTACAAAGACAGTATAGTGACAAGCAAGTAATATCTGTGACACTAAGTAATGATGTCTTCAAACCCCCTGAGTTCCAAGTGAAATCATTATTGGGTGTTCCTAATACAGAAGTATGTCCATGGGATGTCCCAAAACCTTTTCAGCAAACCAGCATTTCTGAAGTCTGTCCTTGGGAGGTTGTGGAAGTAGAGCAATTGCAAACCCAAAACGTACATACCGATGTCTGTCCTTGGGAAACAGATGGTGAGCCATCAAGAGTCACTGAAGACAATATACATAATACCAGTGTTGAAGTTCCTATGTCTGAAGACACCCAGAAGCAGGTAAATGTGAAGCCTGAAGCATGCTCTTCTTGTGTACTAGACACAAATATCTCTCAGGTTAGACAGGGATCCATCAAAACCTCTAGTGACTCAATAAAACATGGTGAAAGGGTCATTTATGTTAATGCAAAACAGAGTCCAGAAGACCAAGAGATGCAGAGACACACAGGTTCAGAGGAACCAAGTTGTATACTGAAACAAGAAATGAGTGATTTTCCTGAACCACCACCTCCTGTAACTGATGTAAGTTCTTTGGAGTCTGAACCAAAAGACACTACAAGACAGTCATTAAAAGAGACCATGCCTAAGAAAGCAACTGTTTGCCCGTGGGAAGCGGAGGATTCTGGGATGTCGGAAGAGAATGTGGGTGCTACAAACAAGGGGCCAGTTCATGTAAATGTGTGTCCATGGGAAGCAAGTGACTCTGTGAAGACCACACAGAAACAAGAAAGTGTCTGTGGAGATGTCTGTCCATGGGAGACAGCAGAGCCATCAAAGACAATGCAGAAACAAGAAAGTGTCCATGCAAATGTTTGTCCTTGGGAGACAGCAGAGACATTAAAGACAATGCAGAAACAAGAAAGTGTCCATGCAGATGTATGTCCATGGGAGGCAAGTGAGCCAGTTAAGACCCTGCAAAAGCAAGAAAGTGTCCGTGCAGATGTTTGTCCTTGGGAGACAAGTGAGCCAGTCAAGACCCTGCAAAAGCAAGAAAGTGTCCATGCAGATGTTTGTCCTTGGGAGACAAGTGAGCCAGTCAAGACCCTCCAGAAACAAGAAAGTGTCCATGCAGATGTTTGTCCTTGGGAGACAGGTGAGCCAGTGAAGACCCTCCAGAAACAAGAAAGAGTCTACTCAGATGCCTGTCCGTGGGAGGCAAAACAATCACCCAAACGATCTTTGCCACAAGACTGCACTCATGCCAGCTCATCAAAAAGGCAAGACAGTGCTCAAGAATCTGTCCGTCTCAAGGAAAATGATATGGGAACACCACCAGCAATAGAAAGCAGCACAAGTCAAACTGCCCCAGATATTAGTGAGATACACCCTTCAGACACAGGCATACAGACAGCAGAAGAGATGAGAGTTAACCCTCCTCTGGCTCGACGGGATGCACTGTGCCCTTGGGAAATGGGAGGGGGCAGACAAGAATCTATAACAGTGCATGATAATTTAGATGTCTTCACTTGGGAGGAGACAATACCAGAGGAAGATGATGGTGATGCAGAAACTGCTGCAGAGGCCTTCATCTTCCCTCCAGACTTGTGAACTGCCAGGGCAGTATCATTGTGCTTTAAACTGATTAAAAGACTTGTTGTGACAAAATGGACCACTGGTCACACTTTTCAGCTTCATGCAGAATGTCCCTCCAGTGTCATCAGGGCAATTCACTGACTGTTATTTAAGAAAGGACTCCACCTATGCCAACTTTCTCCCTCTTCAGCTTAACAAACCATGTCTGAAGACTGACTGCTCTCCTGTGCACATTCCCTTTTGGCCTTACATTAACAAAAACACCCCATTTAATTTGGTATTGTTTTGTGTGTATTTGTGTTCATATGGCTATGTAGATTATATTTTCAGTAAATCCTTCATCACCAACATACCCTGGGTGGAATGTTTAGAAAGTCTCATTTAACAAATTTTCAGTCAAAAAACATTGGACTAATATTACTAAGTAACTAAGTTAGGAGACGAGCTGTCCTGATATACACATTAATGTTGTTAGTCTAAAAAGTTGTATGTTTAACAGCTCTTTGGTCTACTCATGGTTTAGACAAACATAAATTTAACAGCATTTGTAGCATGTTTCATGTCTCAAACTGGTTAATTTACAAATCTACAGAGTAGCACCATTTTATTTTTCTGACAAGAAGCCCATCTACGAAGTTTTCTTTAAAAAAAAAAAAAAAAAAAAAAACATAACACTTTACAATGTGAAATTACATAACACAGACAGTATGTGTGATAAAAAAAAATCATATCTTGTTTTAGGGCAAAGTACTCTTGATCTATAAAAATATGACGACTAAATTTGACTTGTTTTAACATTAAATAGAGGATGTTTCATAGAACACAGTTCACCTTATATGAGGATGTGAAACTGAATGTTCAGGTTTACAACACAAATTTGGACTACGTTTAATTCAACATAATTACAAATGTTGCTTCTGAAAAATAATAACAGATATTAGCACAGGTAATGACCATTAGATTGCACTTGTAATTCCTACCAGAGTTAGACAATTGAGTTTATTTTTGAGTTATTCTATCATTTCGACAGAACTTGCAATGTCAGCTTTTCAAACTAGGAACATAAAGATTGTGCTTTTGTATGAGGTATGATTTTTGTAAGAACCAAGTCAATTTTCAACAGTAGCCAAACGTAGTTTACATTAACTTCTGTCAATGAAAAAATGCAACAAATATTTTTATATTTCTTAAAAATGTGTCAATTGATTATTCTGATATAAACTTTTAAACTGCAAAATGCAAGGTGTCGATCTTCATAAAGTTCCATGTTTAATGAAAGTAACACCATGTTGATTACCACGTATAACAAGTTTATATATGAATACAGCTATTTGAGAGTGCCAAATGTGATTAGAAAAAGGCAACAACCAAATTTTTTTTTTATAAATACATCATTATTTATTGTAATCATTGGTAATCAGTCTGTACAGAGTGGATCTGTGTTGGATGGAGTAAGGCGCCACATTCAGAATTACTTGTACCACTGTACTGCCTTTGGCTTTGGCACCTGGTAATGCAGATCCTCAAACGCCTCCTCAGGCTTCAGCGTAGGACCAGGAATTATGACAGTCTGTAGAAATCAGATGTCAGATGTTAAGGATTAGTTAAAACATTCCAAATTTTCTCTTTGATCCAATTTGTTTATACCTTAATAATGGGATCTTTTGGTGGAGCCCATGCTGGAACAATCTTGCCATGAAGCCTCCACCGCCCATAGGGGTTGACCAGATGTCTCTCCAGCACTAGGTATTCCAGGACATCCCTGGGTTCATCTTCATCCCCAAGCATCAACCGGCCAAAGCGGTCATAGATTGCCAGTGTCTAAGAGACAGATTGGTATCATGAGCTTAAAATCTGAGTACTCCCATACAGTCACTAGTGGTAAACCGAAATTTTTTTTTTGACAGCCGACATCTTGGAAAGCAGGGTGGCCGATGGCCGATTAAAAGCCTATATAATTTTATTAGAATTCATATTTAAGATATTTGAAATCATTTGAAAATGGATTAAAAAATAAATTTGTAAAATAAACATACTTTAGATGACAAAAGTATTTTTTACAAATAAATATTTTACATAAATATAATTAAAAAGGAAGAAAACTGTTACCAACAGAGCACTCAGTATTCTGGGAAGTTTGTGTGCATTAGGAATCACATTTCTTCAGATAAAGTCAAGGTAGCACTCATTTTACATACAGCACACAGTGAAAATGACATTATTATGACTGTGGGCAAATGCGTAAAGTGCATCTTAATTTGAAATCACAAATTTAATGTTTAAAGCATTCAATCTGCATTTTGCACGGACCGAAAGTCATGCAGAGAACACGCAATCATTCAGGAAACAAACACTTCACAAGATCTCACAGATGGATTCGACTAAGTTTACAAGGTTTGTGAAATAAAATTTCCATTAGCCATTTAAAAATTTTGTTTAAATGATGAAAATGTGTATTTGACGGCAAACGAGAAAGTATTATAATGTTTGCCTTTCTATTACTAATAACAGAAGCAATCGTTATAATACTTATAACATTTTAATTCCTTTGCTTAACAGTCCTATTGGATTATTAGACAGACTTCTATCCGTATCAGACAGAACTGTTAATGCTGACGACGAACAAGAGGGAGAATGTGAGCACTGTGTGCGCATCAGCTCTCAGTGCCATCAAAATAAAAGTCCCGCCTCAAACACATCTGCCAAACAGAAAAACTTATTGGCTGATGCCGATATATGAAAAACCACTAGCAGTCGCACTCTTACACAGAGTTGTTAGTATAAAACACTGACCTGTCTAGAATGCACACGGAGAGTCACCTGACCGTACAGGTTGCCCTTGCTGATCATGTCAGGACACCTAGCATGGACGACCCGCGGCGGCTCCAGTGACTCGATGAAGCGCCAGCGCAGAGTCTTGTAACGGTTCCCCCGAACCATCTCCTGCAAAACATGCACACACACACACACTGGACAATCTGAAATGCTGAATAAGGACACATTGGAGTCAGTGTTATTTTAGAAACACTGATATACTATTAAATATTTCTTTAATATTTACATTTTTTTTGTTAAAGGAATTTTATCCATTTTGATTATACACATTTTAAATAGTATGTCTTAGTTTTTATTCATTTTTATTTCAGTTTTAGTTATTTTGGTCAATGAAGTTGAACTAAATGGAAATTAGTAATTTTGCTTTGCCAACTAGCTGAAATAAAATTCGTTTAAGGGTTTTTAAGGGTTTAACTTAAGTTAACCTTTATTTCATTTCAAGTATATTTTCATAGTTTTCCTTGGAGTCTGAAACGAGGCTAAAATAATAAGCTGAATAACTCAATTGTGAATTCTGACAGTTCATTCACATGCAGATTTACTTACAGGGTAACACCTCTCGGTCACCAAAGAATGAAGCTTTTCTTTGTTAAATCTGAGTAGAAGGAAAAGAGGACATGTGATATTTATTAATGCAGATATTGTAAGTGGGGAAAAATGGAAAAGACAGTAAAACTTTGAAGCAGTAACTATTATTGATAAAACAGGATTTCTTTCTTACTGTGTGAGTGCTGCATGAGCATCGATGAAGATTTGCTGAGCAAGTGCTGGGAACTCTTTAGTGGAGAACTCGGGGTCATGGTCCTTTATTTTACGAAACCTTGTCAAACAGAAAATAGTACCAAAAGTACATCAGCATCTGAAGTATGAGGTTTATAGAGAGTGACTGAGGCTGCGGTGGTGCTTACGCCAGCTGTGATGCTGCGCTCTGACGCAGCTGTTCTGTGCGCTGCTTCAGACCTTCTTTGGACAGCGTGGAGAGCCGTGCATCTCCTTCAGGAGGAATGTACGGATCAAAGATGCCCGCTGAAAAAAAAAAAAAAAAAAAAGATTGTGGAAAAACTTAAACAAGTGATGTTGGTTTATCACTTTAACATCTTAAGAACAATGCTCAAGACTTAAGAGATTTCCAGAGATGTTTCTAAATAAAATACTAAGCATATTACAAAATTTAAAGTCTTGAACTTTTTATGATTTTTATGTTTTTGAATGTTCTTATACCAAAGCTATATTTATTTGATCAAAAATACAGAAAAAAATTGTACTATTGTGGAATATTATTGCAATTTAAAATAACTGTTTTCTATTTTAAAATGACATTGATTCCTGCGATGCAAGTGTCACATGATCCTTCAGAAACCATTCTAATATGCTTCTCTGGTGATTAAGAAACATTTCTGATCTCCAACAATCCTGAAAATAGTTTTTGCTGCTTTGTGTTTTTGAAACTATGTAAATACAAATAAATAAATAAAAGTCATACAAGAATCAAACTTTTAGTGTATGTTTTACATGGAAGGTTTATGGTTAAAGGTTTGACACTGGAGTAAATTGAGCCAATGTACACACATCATATAAAAAGCATATTATTATCATTAGTTGCAGTAGTAGTAAATGTATTATTCCAGACTTTGTACTGGAGAAGTTTACATATACAAAAAAAGTTAATTTTGTTTGTAACATTTAAAAAAATGTAAACTTTATTTACATATATTCTAAATTCATTACATGTAAAGCATTTTTTTTTACATTTGTTTTAATTTTTATGACTAGAGTTCACAGCTCATGAAAGTCAAAAATCCAGTATCTAAAAATATCTGAATATTTTCAATCGAGTTTCATTAAAAGACCATCCCTACAGTATAAATCTTGGGTATCTCTTGTTGTTTGAAACCACAATAATGGGGAAGACTGCTGACTTGGCAATGGTCCAGACAAATCACTGACACCCTTAACAAAGAGGGTAAGTCACAGAAGGTCATAACTGAAAGGGTGGTTGTTCACAGAGTGCTGTATCAAAACATATTAAAAGCAAAGTTGACCGGAAGGAAGAAATTGGGTAGGAAAAGGTGCATAAGCAACAGGGATGACTGCAAGCTTGAGAATATGGTCAAGCAAAGCTGATTCAAACACTTGGGAGAGCTTCACAGGGAGTGGACTGAAGCTGGAGTCAGTGCATCAAGAGTCACCACACTCAGACGTCTTCAGGAAAAGGGCTACCAAGCCACTTCTGAAACAAACAACAACAGAAGCATCTTATCTGATCTAAGGAGAAAAAGAACTGGACTGTTGCTCAGTGCTCCAAAGTCCTCTTTTCCGATAAAAGTAAATTTTACATTTCATTTGGAAATCAAGTTCTGGAGTCTGAAGGATGACTGGAGAAGTCCAGTGTCAAGTTTCCCAAGTCAGTGATGATTTGGGGTGCATGACTTATCAAGTCCAAAGTCAATGCAGCCGTCTTCCAAGAGATTTTGGAGCACTTTATGCTTCCATCTGCTGACAAGCTTTATAAAGATGCTGATTTCCTTTTCCAGCAGGACTTAGCACCTACCCACAGTGCCAAAACTACTTCCAAGTGGTTTGCTGACTATGAAATTACTGTGCTAGACTGACCTGAAGCCCATGTGGAATCTATGAGATATTTTCAAGAGAAAGATGAGAAACAGTGGATCCAACAATACAGACGAGCTGAAGACTCAATAATGCCTCGACAGAGCCATGCCACTCCTCACTGATGCTGGAGCCCTGACCAAATATTGAGTGCATAAATGAACATACTTTAAAAGAACAGAGCTTTTCTGTTCTGAAAATCCTTTTTTTTGATTGATCTGAGGAAATATTCTAATATTTTGAGATACTGGATTTTTGACTTCCATGAGCTGTAAGCTCTAATCATCCACAAAAAACAAACAAACAAACAAAAAAAACATCAGTTTGACATAAGTACCTGTGCATGAGATGTTGATGGCTCTCTCTATGTACTGCTGCCGGACCACCACACCAGCAGCCCGGGCTTTAGTCTCCTGCTCGCTCTGGCTCTTCTGTTTCACATTCACGGCTGGAGGAATGAAGTAGCGCTTCTTTGTGCGGATCGGAACAAACACCGGCTGCGGCAGCTGAATTACACCAGAGAGAGATTTGGACAATAAAGAAATATAGTTTACATGTATTTTTGACCTTTTACAAAAAGAAAAGTGTTGGAAAAACAGGTAAATAAATCCCTGAAGCGATTATAATATGGACCCCAGCCTCCAGTTGACACTCAGTGAACATTTTCAGCATGCATGTGCACATTCACTGAAAATTATACGAGCACTACACACTCACATTGTAAAAGGCGCCCCGCTGGAGTAAAAGTTTAATTTCATACCTTTATATTCAGACATATTGTCGGTTGAAGGTATTTCAACGTCCTACATATGGAGGTCGCCATGTTCTTGTCACACACGGACTCCTTCGTTTACCTAAAAAAATATCTAACAAGTGTGAATCTGTATTTAGCATCACCCCCTGGTGGAGAGGAGAGGTACTACAGTATCTAAAGCGAGAGCGAATAAAACATACAAATATACAGTATGCCAAAATAGATGTAGTGCACCCTCAGTGACTTGATTCTGAAACCAGACCTGGGTGGAATTCAATTTTAAGAATAATTTTATATAAATGCATTCTTAAAATATTTCATTCGTGCATCTTCAAAACTTGAAGAAAAATGTTTTCTCATGACTGCGTTTCATTGACAAGCTACCAGCTAATATGTTAAAACTGTAGTACGGATGTATTTTCCAGCACGTTGATAAATGCAAGCAATTGATTGCACAAGGTTTCTCTCTTCCATCAGATGTGATTTCCTTTATTGTCACGTTCTATGTCATCTCCCGCAATACTGAAACGAAAATCTGGTGAAATCAGACTGTCACGATCATTGATGTTTGATGTCTGCGGTCATAGTAAGTCAGGCTGCATGATGCACACAGTGAACAAAAGCTCCCAACATCAATCTATTCACACACAAGTTAACATTCATCATCAATGCTTCAGTGTCCCAAAACTGAGCAAAGTCCTGGTCTTTCCTCCCACTGTACCTGCTGCAGATGATTTCAATCAGTATTTACAAGTGATATGTTTTTTGAACTGCGTGTGGCATAGCCTACATTTAAGGGATACATGTTCATCTGTATATAGTTTACAAAATGCACACAAATATAGGAGCATGAAGGTCATAACTCACGTGTAAAAATCCAACACGGCATTCCCACAATACAGTTGTGCCCATAGTTTATCTTTTTTTCTCATCTTCTTTAATGAACATCAATTGTATTTTAAACAAAAGCAGATGTCAGGGAAAGATGTAGACAGAATTTGATGATCATGAACTCGATGTCTGTTGGTTTGCTGATCAACAATGTTAATATGAGCCCATTGCATCTCAAAAAATAATCATTTTCACAAATCAGGTTCACCAATTTAAGGCCTCAGAGTTTGAAAATCATGATTTATTGGGGGGTCCCAATCTAGTCCCGAATGCTACTGTTGATTTCAGCAAGTTCTTTGTATCATCATGGCCCATGATAATGAGACTGTCATAATTTATCATCCACTGTGTTCATTTCATTTAATTTCTGGAGGGAAAACCCTGCGAAAATGCTGCAGAAAAGGCGATAGTGACATACAGGAGACAAGGGCAGATATCAGAGATTATACATATGTATATATAATCACATTTGAGAATAATTGAAGGTCTCAGAACTAATGCTCGCAGTTTACAATATACACACAGTACCATGCTTATGCGTCTTCAGTCCTAATCGTTACTAACGATGGGATTCAGAGCCGTTACCAGAGTCTGTTCAGTCACCAATGTGTCCCAACCTTTAACCCCCATTCTGCCCAGTCACGCCGCCGAGGTTTATGGGTAAAACGCGTATATAGCTATTACTGATAAAACTGGAGGAAATCGTCGTTTGTACAGAACAAAAGAAAACACACATTTAAAACGGAGCATATCAATGTCATGCTTGCTTTTTTTTTCTATCTGTGACTGTAAGGAAGGAGAGGTGATTGTGTAATAATACCACTGTATGAGAGGAGCGCCATACTGAGGGAACCATGTGTGAACATGCATTACCAGCTCATAATAAAATAACGGAGAATCTCTGTTCAGTCACAGCTCTGCTCGAGTGCACTTGCGCCTCCTGCTGGCAGAATGGGGAACTACAGCACACTCAAGAGTGAATAACCTTCTCGCTTCCTAGTCTCACTTCTCTTTATCGACTCTTGGGTAATTCTTAAGATGGAGTTGCAGTTTTGTAATCGTTTCTGTTTTTGCTGAAGATAGCCAGATGATGCTCATTTGGGAGTGAGTGAGCAGGTCAGGGAGGGATCGGAGTTCAGAGGTCAGACGGGGGGCGCTTTCCGCTGCAGCAGGTACTGGTGGATGGCATCTGCGTCTCTCTTGAGCCAGGAGGCGTTCAGGAGAATGTTCTCGCAGCACTGCTGTACCGTGCGCTCGGCTGCTGGTGCGTGATGACTCTCAAAGAAACTCTGAAAACAGAGAAACCACAGACACTTCTGTTCAGAACAGCAACCTGCAGTGCTTCTCTTTTCAGACTGTGTCACTGTGCACTTTATCTTGATTTTGAACAGGACATCTGTTGCTCCATCACTTGAAACCAAAAAAACTTCTTGCTTGATATGTTTGCTTGCATTATATTTCTTGAAAATAAACCTAACATAAAAAAATGTAATATTTCAAAATATATATATAAAGAATATATATATATATACACACACACACACACACACACACACACACACACACAATATATATATATATATATTAATATATTTAAAAATGTCAATTATGTCTGACATTTTTCAGGTTCTTTGAAGGGACGAAAGTTAAAAAGAACAGCAATTATTTGAAATTGAAAAGAAATAGAATTTTGTAACTTCATTAATGCGTTTATGGTCACTTTTGATCAAGGGAATCAATTTAAAGCATCCTTGCCAAAACTTTTGAATGTTAGTAATGTATATACATTTTTTAAATAAAATCAACTAAATTTAGACTGATTGAATCATTAACATGTCCCACTTATTAACCAAAATAAAAAAAACAAATTTTACTCTTAAAAAAGGTTTCTAGAACTAGAATTACTCTAACCAAGTGCAATATTTAGTCAATTAAATATTTTAAAACAAAAAATAAATCAATAAAAACAATTAAAAATAAAAACTAATCTAACAATATTGAAAAAATATATATATATTAATATTTAAAATATAACATTTATGTTAAACAATATGATTATAATTTCTATTGTTGATTTTTTGGCAACCGGTTTTTACTAATGTTTCCTGCTGTAAAACACCATTTTGTTTAATATTTTGTCAGGCAACAGTCATACATCAAGTAAAACTCAAGCATACTTTTTTTCTTATGAGAATGTATATTAATTTTGACTCTTATTTGCATACATTATATTAACAAATTTGTTCCTGTACAAGGTTAACATTATCTTTCCATTATTTATGATAACTGTACAAGGACTTTTGAAACTCATTCATATTAAGCGATTAGTGAACTGATTACACTGCTTTAATGAAAAATGTGCTTCCATTGTTCTGGCTTGCAAGCAACGTTTACTCAACCCAAGTGCAATACATAGTCTTTGGAATATTTTAAGGCAGAACAAAACTTGAAAATGCATTTCCATTCACTTTACACACCTAGAATTAAACTGCTGGTTTCGTCTGCCCACACTATTTAATACTGTAAAGCTGCTTTGACAATTTAAATAACGGTGACTTGACTTTAGACAACACTGCTTATAAGTGACATGACGCTCACCTTAACTTCAGCAGCCATTTTATCTATTGCAAACCCATCCACTGTGAGCTGCAGTGAAGAAACAAAACATATATTCATGATACATAATCAATAAATCTTATATTTAATTTACAGCCTGTTGCATTCTATTTGTGTACTGCACTCGTTTCACCTTGATGAGTCTTGATATGAGGAAGCCGCCCTGGTAACGGTTATGAAGTTCTTCCCAGTTGTCCTTAACAAATTTCCATGCAGCTTTGCGCCCCTGTTTGCTGCTTCCAGCTACGCCCCCGATTACAGACACCGTGTCCTGGGGACGAACCTCCTCCTAAAAATACCACAGCCACATTCAGCGCCACGGTTCACACTTCTGGAGATTTTGAATTCCCACAGATTAGAGCGTGTCAGATCAGATTGGATTTCTTGTGAGAATGTTAGTCTAATTCAAAGATGAAATGGTGCTTTATTGATCTCCTGAGGAAAACTGATGCATTGCAGCTTTAAACATGAGTCACAGGGACTAAATAATACCGGTCCTTCAATACAGAAAATATCACAAATTCAACAATAATTCGGGGATATGTAATTGACAGACTTGGCACGATCCACCCCAAAAGACTGTTTTGTGCCATTCCCTTTATCCGTTCACACTCTTGCAAAGTGTGGTTCTTGTGTTTTCAATTTTTCCAGTCTGACCTATTTTCTACAGTAAGTGTGTGTGTGTGTGTATTTGCATACCGACAGGGCAAAGTTAAGCACTCTCTGGATGATGTCAGGGGCGGGAATGGCTCCCAGCACTCTCTCGATGCGGTTCTTCTCCTCCTGCATGTCTGCCTGCTTGTGAAGCTGAACACAGAACAGGAGAGATGCTTTTTATTCGTCTGCACCTTTAAGGCTATCGCTGTGTAATGTTCAGACATGTGTTAACGGTCACCTTGAGCATGGTGTCAAGCGTTGTGCTGTCTCCGTGCTTCAGAACTGTTAGGTATACCTAGAGGGATGCAAAAAAACACCTTCGTTTACAGGGACATGTTGAGCCAGTACTACTAAAAACAATACAGGAACACCATTTAGCAAAATCAGCTGATAGATTAAACTACTAAGGTGTAGGTAATAGTACTAGTGATGTCAAAAGCAAAACCAAAAATTCGTGATGCACTTGGCTGGGAACTGTAATTATTAATAATGTTTCACAGTGTTGATGTAAACAAAAACAATATACCGTATTTTTCTGACTATAAGTCGCACCTGAGTATAAGTCGCATCAGTCCAAAAATACGTCATGATGAGGAAAAAAACATATATAAGTCGCACTGGACTATAAGTTGCATTTATTTCGAACCAAGAGAGAACATTACCGTCTACAGCCACGAGAGGGCGCTCTATGTCTTCAGTGTAGACTACAGGAGCACTGAGCAGCATAGAGCGCCCTCTGACGGCTGGAGACGGTAATGTTTTCTCTTGGTTCATTTCTCTTGGTTCATGTCAAATTAATTTTGATAAATAAGACGCACCTGGTTATAAGTCGCAGGACCAGCCAAATTATGAAAAAAAAAAGACTTATAGTCTGGAAAATACAGTACCTAAAACTGAAAATAAATTTGATCTAACAATCAATTAATCATGTTTCTACTCCAATTTAAACATTCAAACGGTGACTCCTTAACTTTTCATGACAGATTTACTCAAACATTAAATAACGAAGACAGCAAGTTAAGTAAAAATACGTTAAATGTAAAATACAGGGCATATATTTAGCAAAATGTTTCTCTAGAGTTGTCTTTTTCTAGTTGATTATCGATTTGGACATCATGGACATTCGATGGCTTTCCTGCTTACAAGATGGTTGATGTGGTCTTGTGTTTAAAACACTTGAACAAACGATTGAACAACTGCACAAAACGTGATGCATTTCAGTAAGTATTACGCTTTCTTTTAACATACCTTATGATGTTCATTCATGTTTATTTTGTGCTATAACTAGTAATAAAGATGAGACTACCAGTATATATGTAATAAAACGGCATCAATTAAACGGCATCAAAACAATGTTATTGTTTGTATTTTGTGGTGATATTGACAGAATTTTAAAATCTGAGACTGTTTCATATTCAATCTTGATCTTTGGATTTAAGAATCCAGATTAGTATCAACTAAAATGCTCAATCTATATTGTTATTCAATCACTAGCATCGCCACAGCTGTTTCTGTTGTATTTTACACTAAACAGAAACGCACCATCTATTTATTTTGGATTTTGTTGATGCAAATGTGGCGTTACTATGAACAGAAATGCAAGACGACTCACTGGACTCCTGAGGTCTGCAGGCAGGATCTGTTTACCCTCCACGTGATCTTTGAATCTCCGCCGAGCCTCCTCCAGTGTGGCCTTATGCCCCGCTTTACCCAGCTTCCCCAGCACCAGACCCCGCAGCAGGGCGTCCAAGTGCCCTGAACAAGACACAAGGGAGAAGGGCAACCAACACTTCATTTTAATGTCTCCTGACAAACGAATGATAACTATTCAAAAAGAAACCATGAAGCTAGTTAAATCCTCTAGGTCCTGCAGATACTTCAGTTTTCCAGCATCTTCCAGCAACATTCACTGATGCTCCAGAAGGAAACGCGATGCATTAAGAGCTGGGGGATAAAAACTTTTGGAATTTGAAAATCAATGTTAATTGTACTTCATTTGTGCTCCGGAAAACATCTTCTGATGCTGCTGATGGGCAGTACTAAATGGGAAAAAAATATTTCAACAAAATAAGAAAAATTTCAATGACATCATCCTGTTCAAAAGTTTTCACCCCCTGGTTCGTAAGGCATCGTGTTACCTTCTGGAGCATCAGTGAACGTTCGAACCTTTTTAATATTTGAGTTTGAATCACTCAATTGTCCTCAGTGTGAAAAGATGGATCTCAAGATAATAGTCACAGCTGGAAAGGGTTCAAATATGCAAAAGATTCTGCAAAACTGAAGAATCTGCAGGATCCTATGGGATTTTTCTGAAGAACAGTTCTCAGTTTAACTGTTAAGAACAAACAAGAGACTCATGAAAAACCATTACAAAACAAAAAAACTGTTCATCCAGGTAACCACACACAGTAAGAACCAAGTTCGAATGGGGTTATTTGAATAATTTCAGCTATTTTTTTATCTTATGGAATAAATGTAAACATATTTTATGTCAAATATCTTACTCAGGACAATACTAAATAAAGAATAACATGCACTGATGATATATCTTATTTTGTTCAAATTATTCACATTTTCACAGATTCTGCAAGGGGTTCCCAAACTTTGGCATGCCACTGTATCCGTGTTGGAACACAAATAAATGAAAAGAAATCCAGCTAGTTTGTGGTGCTTTATTAATTTGAATGAAAAACACACAATAACAATAAAACAAAGACAAACTTAATTTATATGAAACATGGAATATGGCCAAATATGCACTTTTGCTTTTTCGCTTTGACATCAAATCCTCCGTCATCTTCTTCAGTCTTCTCTCCTTACTCTATTCACATAAGTGAAATCTGACTCCTGCTGCTAATGCTTTATGGAGTAGATGATTTCCATTTATATTGCAGAACCCATTATCAAACTAAATGTTTTTTTATTTTTTGAATAATTTAATAAGTAAAATGATGGTGGAGTCGGTGAGCAGTTAATGGCCAATGAACACTGTAACACAGCAAAGGCAGGCTTACTTCAAAGTAATTATTTTATATTTATATATTTTTCATTTAAATAAGGAATGCTTGAAAGCTACATACTTTTTATTTATTTATATATACATTCATGATATCTATATTTAATTAATATTTACATAAATGTAACTTATTAAAATAACTAATCAATCTTATCTAAATCAATAACATTTGTTTTTTACATCGTAGTCAAATTGGTTTTGAAAATGCAAAGCGCAATATCACTCTTCCTGCTATCTCCTACAGAAACTTTTGTATTGTGTTAACCCTTACCTTAGATTAAAAATAAATAAAAAATGGCTTGTGAAATTGCCATGATATAACATTTATATATCAACTCCCTTTCAGTTTAACAACTTAACAGGAGCGCTGTCACTCATTGTATTTAGCTTATCATAACCACGGTCATTTACACAGAGAACATACTCAAATGTTTAAATTGAAGGTGGCTAGAAATTGGTGATGTGAAAATAAATTCTGACTGTCTGAGTGCAAGAAACCTAGACTGTTAGGTGGAGTGCACAGAAAAGTGCAGAATGTGTCACCTTTAAAGGGATAGTTCACCCAAAAATTTAAACTGTCGTCATTTTCTCACCCAAAATTACGACTTACTTTCTTCAGTGGAACATAAAAGTCTCCATGTGTTTGTTTATACAATGAAAGTCAATGGCCTCTTCATCTTTTACGTTCCACAGGTGAAAGAAAGTTCAGGTTCAGAATGACATGAGAGTGAATATTTATGACACACAATGTCCATACACATTCAGTTCTTTCTCTTACCCTCTCCGGTTTTACTGTCCCAGCCCAGCTTCATGCCGATAGGGGTGAAGAGATCTCGAATGAACTCCTGGATGTCCTCGTGGAAGTCAGTGTGTGAGAGCAGAGAGGACAGAACACCCAGATTACAGCTCAGGTCACTCCACACCGTGTAGTTTGGCTCATTCACAAATGCTTCCATCACCTTCAACACCTCCACAGTACTGATCATACCTGCTCGAGCCTGAGGGCATGACAGAGAGAGAGAGAGACACTATTAAAAACAGACAGTGGTAATGGACAGAGAAGAAATGGAAACGAATAATGATATTGCTGAAATGGCTTTTCTTTTGAGCAACACTGAACACAAAGATAACAACATTTGGGGAAAAAAAAGATTTGTAGCCTGCAAAAAAACCTAAATGACACACCAATACTAAATCACTAAAAACCCACAAGCACACAATATACTTTTGTATTCTTAATTTTTTTTTTTTTAAATACATTTAAAAGGATAGTTCACCCAAAAATCATTCAGTTTTGGCCTCAATTTGTCCCAAACTTGTTTCTTTCTTCTGCTGAACATACTAGATATGTGGGTGGCCAAACAGTTGCTGGTGCCCAGTGATTTCCATAGTATGGAAGAAAATACTATGAAAGTCAATGGGGACCAGCAGAAGAAAGAAATATACATACAGGTTTGGAACTTGAGGTAGTAAATGATGACAGAGTTTTGAAGTAAACTATCTCTTTAATTAAATTTTTTTATGCCATTTTAATACAACTAATATTTCATTATTATATAAAAAAAAAATATCCAAAGGATATTAAAAACAACAACTTCCTCTATGCTTCTATTATTTCAGCGAACTGCCAACTTGACATTTCTCAGTATCTACAGAGTTTTTTTATTTACATTTTTGCTTTTGTGCCGAAGTTACAAAACCCACATGACTTGTTCCTTAATTTATAATGTATTAGTCAGGCCTGGAGGCATGAAAGAACCTGACTTCCATACGACTTTGTAACTTGACACTTCACTCAAGTCTTAATACTGGAGACTTGACTCAAGATGGAGAGCTGAGCCTCTACTCTGATTGCAAACACTGATTCAGACTGATGTGTGGCGTCTCACCAGGGAGAAGAGGTCGTTTTGAAGACCCAGGCGGTCCACAGGCAGAAGCGTGAGGTCTCGGATAGCAGGAAGCAAACTTTCCAACATTGCAGAGCTGTACTGGATCCTGTAGAATCCCACGGTACCTGGATTAATCTGCACATGGTAGAAAACAATGTGATTTTATAAATGCACAATCTTTGAAGCCTTTCCGTATAGTATAAATAACAGTATAAATAAACTTTTTCATAAAAATATACAAAATGCAGCAATCTGACCTTAAGCCAGTGGTCAGGTGCAACGTTGGTGATGTTAATTGTGGTTTCAGGCTGGTCCAACAGAACCTCCATCTTGGAGCAGCTCGGGTCCTCACTAGTGCAGATACTGATGGGAACCATCCAATTGGGGCAGTTCTCATCTAGAACATAAAAACAGATATTACGGAATAGAAAAATACAAAAAAAATGTAATGTTAAACAAAGTCAGAGGCTTCAATAGTTTAACTGCTTTCTTTGCATGTACCATTACGTGGTCCGCTAGCACAGAACTTCTTCTGAGAGATTTTCAGCACGCGGTCACTGCCATGCTGGAGGGAAAAAAACAAACCCAAACCAATTATTTCAGCTCTGATTAAATCTGGTATTACCCAAGACAACAGTTGTTATTACCAGATGCTCCCTGAGAAGCTCATAGTCAATCCCAGCAAGACTTCTCAATGCCCGAGGCGTATTTAAATCATATTTGAAACCTCAGAAAATTTGAAACTTTGTCTGTGTGTGTGTATATATATAAAAAAAAACATTTCTCTGGATATATATATATATATATATATATATATATATATATATATATATATATATATATATATATATATAAAATCATTTAGAAATCATTCTAACTAATTATGAGTGTTGGAAACAATTCTGCTGTCTAATATATTTGATGAATAAAAGGTTAAAAATAACTGCATTTATTCAAAATAAAAAGGAAATTCTAATAATATATATTCTAATAATATATTTTCTTTACTATCACTTTTTATCAATTTAACACACCTTGCTGAATAAAAGTATTGATTTTATTTAAAAAAAAAGAAAGAAAAAAAATTTCTGACCCCAAATTACTGACCAGTAGTGTATATTGTTATTACAAAATATTTATATTTTAAAAACATAGCTGCTTTTTTTTTTTTTTTTTTACTTTTCATTCATCAAAGTATCCTAAAAAAGTATCACATGTTCTGAACAAATATTAAGCAGCAGAACTGTTTCCAACTTTGATAATAAATCATCATATTAGAATAATTTCTAAAGGATCATGTGATAATGATCCTAAAAATTCAGCTTTGCATCACATAAACAAATGATAATTTAAAGTATAATACATTTAAAAACAATTATTTTAAAATTGTAATAATATATCACAATATTACATTTTTTTTCTGTATTTTTGATCAAATAAATGCAGGCTTGATGAGCAGAAGAAACTTCTTTCAAAAACATTAAAAATATTAATGTTTCCAAACTTTTGGTCTATAATGTGTATATATATATATATATATATATATATATATATATATATATATATATATATATACATATATATATATATATATATATATATATATATATATATATATATATATATATATATGTATATTATATATATATATATATATATATATATATATATATATATATATATATATATATATATATATATATATACACACACACACATAAACACAATCCCACAATGCTGAATCAGATCAAAACCAAACCCTGATGTCTATGAGAATGAGTTTGTAACTGTTACCTGCTCTTGATCCACTACTATAATAGGGAATCCCATTTGTTTGGTCCAGGAATTCATCACTGCAGCAATAGGTTTCCCACTTGCTTGCTCCAAACACTCCCATAGGTCCTCTGGGATATATAAAGAGAGAACGTCACACCCTTTATTTCTGACAACACAACAATTAACAAAGCATAATAACAACACTGCTGCATGATCACACACACGCCCACAACACTCGCGCCAAATACGATGTCACGTCAGAATTACAATGTAACACTGTGTAATTACTACAGCTGTAATCACTGTTGTTTGGATCAGATCGTGGGCCACAAGCAATGCTAAATCATTTCCTTTTAGAGCCGTTGTCCTACATACAAGTGAAAATATGTTTTTTTCTTTTACAATTCACTGTGCGCTCTTCAAACTCCAGATGTTTCAATTCATACAAATTCATAACTTTTCAACAAAATAGTCCGGACTTCATTTTTCTTTTTTATGTGGTGTGTTGAAAACAAGTGCACCATTTTGTTCTATAAAGACTAAAAGTTTTTAAAATGATAATGTATGCTTTTTAATACTGTATTATAATGTTTAAAGTTTGAAAACAACATAAAATACAGATTTTAGAAACATCGTCCCACATTTAATCAGAGAAACTGATACACAGTTCACTCTGTCCATGACACACAGAAAGCTTTCCACAGTTAAAGATAACTGCTGTTTATACTGATCAGTAATTGTCATGAAAATAATTACGATTTATGACTTCATTGAGTTTTGTTCAAATATAGTCTAAGCCTATAACACAGACTTTAAGAACTCATTTACTCATATTTCATGTCATGATGAAACAGCTATATTCTTGTTTTGTTTGGTGGTGGTTGTTTTTTAACACCTTATTTGGCTATTTTCATGCCAAAAATCCCTATTTGAATTCCTAAAAAATCTACAACTAAATTTGGCCGTTAGATAATTTTGAACAGGTGGTTATGTAACAATCACTATAAGTCTTTCTTGGGTTTACAAGCTCATAAGGCCGTTTAGTCATCAAGATAGAAATTATTAGAGGGTCAAAGCTTAATCTACGCAAAGATTGTGGCGTGTTAACTTACCAGTAGATGCATTTTTGTGCTGGAACTTCAAAAGGTAAGCATTCATTCCCTTTCTAAAATCCTAGAAAAAAAGATAATTTAATCAGACATAACTCAAAACCAAAGATCTAAAGGTAACTGTAAAGAATTGCGAATTAATCTGAAAGTCATTATTAAAAAGGGCTGCTCGCAACAATTAACAAAAGAAGGTAATTGACTCCAGCAAAATAGACACCTGGAAAACCCACATCGACCGCCTGCCTGACAGATCAACACTGGGAATGTCTTTCTGCAGCTGGCTGAGCATGACCTCTCACCTCATCGCCGATGTAGTTATGCAGCATGCGGATGACAGAGGCCCCTTTACTGTACGATATGGCATCGAATATTTCATCCACTTCTGAAGGGTGTCCGACGTCAACCTATGATTCACAACACACACGCTCTGAAACATGACTCGGAGATCAATATTTCATCAGGCTAAATCTGGGTGTGGAATTTAAATGCTGTAAGCGATACGGCCGAGCAGACTGCAAATCAAAACTTCCTGCTATCCACACGAACCCTTAAAAGCAACAAACAAAACAGGCGCACACTGGGAGATCTGGGTGCAATGAGAAAGATCCACTCATCTGTTGCAGACCTCAATAGGGTGGCTGTTATCTAACGCATCCAGGTCCAGAGCCCTGGTGTAATCGGCAGACACAAACTGGGTCCAGATGTCGTACTCAGGGAAGCAGTGGTCCACACAAAGGTACTCGATCCAAGACGCAAAACCTTCGTTTAGCCACAAATGAGTCCACCATTCCTGCAGCAACAGACATGTTCTCAGCACCCAGAATAACACAGTTATATTAAAATACTACTGTGACCTACAAAAACTATCTGTGGCTGAACACTCACCATAGTAACCAGGTTCCCGAACCACTGATGTGCCAGCTCGTGGCCGACTACAAGGGCGACCCACTGCCGGGACGATGCACACGAGTTCTTTGGGTCAATCAGCAGAGCCGTCTCCCTGCGAGGGATGAGCACGAGATTTAAAAAAAGAAAATATGAAATGAATAAGAACAAAACATAATGTGGCTCGTATTGTTCAGATATGGCTGGGGATTAACATGATACCAAGACAGATTTAATATTAATGAAGTTCTCCTGAACAGACGCTTTCAAAAAGCACAAGATTCTGGGTTTCCGTGATGATTTATCAAGTCTAAGGATTAGGATTTAATCATGTCATTTAAAAGTCACCTGTAAGTAACAAGGCCCCAGTTTTCCATGGCACCTACAGGACACAACAAGAGCACCAGAGGTTAAAACTAAATATAACAATGTCTATGAGAGGTTTCATATGTCATGAAAAAGATACAAACCAGCAGCAAAATCAGCAATAGCAATTAGATCAATTTTAGGCAACGGATAAGGAACGCTGAAATAGTCTTTGTAGAACGGAAGGGTCTTTGTAGCAACCTGGAAAAAAGAAAAATGTTTCATATAGGATGATACTTTGACAAGAGTCAATATAAATCACAGCTAGCATTAAGCTAAACCAATTTTATAGTACATTATAATTTTGTGATGTTATTTATTGTAGCACTTTATTTTTAATATCACATTTATCAGTAAAAGTCCAAAATGACAATAATTGTTAGCTTATGATATAAATTTCATAATAATATTTATAAAAATAATAATGTTTTTAATACACTACAATTCAAAAGTTTGGGGTCAATAATGTTTGTTATGCTCACAGAGTCTGATTTACTAGATCAAAAATACAATAAAACTCTAAAAATATTTACATTTAAAATAAAAGTGTTCTATTTTCGATGTTAAAACTTTTTTCAAAACCATAATACTAATAATAATAACCATAATAATAATAATTTTGTCTGGATTCTTTGAAGAATAGAAAATACAAAACAACAGCATTTATTTAAAAAATAAATACTTTTTTAACAGTTTGAAGCTCTTTGATCAATTTATTGTGTCCTTAAACAGAATAACTTACTTAGTCATGTACTAATTCCAAACCTTTGAATGGTGGTATATATTTTTTTATTTAATCAGACGTTTGGAAATAAAATGTAAAAAATATAAATTGTATAATATTATTTATGTAGACAGTACATTATTATACCAACCTGTATAAATAATTTTATATGTGGCTTTGTTGTTTAGACTACAAAAACCTAAAGCACTTTAAGTCTGATATGCCAAAAAAATGAAACCAGTCACAAACTGAGAGTGCGCTTGCTTTACCTCCAGTGCAAATCTCCCTTGCTCTGCCTTTCCAACAGGAGTGTACACACGCACCGTCACACCATCTGATGACTGACTCTCCACAAAGTCATACTCGCCAATGACAAACGCCACCAGGTAGGTGGACATGATGGGTGTAGTGGCAAACTTCACCTCCACCAGACTGTGATCCTCTGGATATGGCTTTCGATCAACAACATTCTGCACAGATAAAGAAAAGTCAGATTCAATTTGCATCACATTTTGGTGAAAAAAAAAGACCATTTGTGGTTGGCAGATTTACATTTCAATTGATAAAACCACAACAACAAATAACTTCCTAAGAAAAAACAGTAGCAGAGGTTATTAGAACAATATAGTGGTCTAAAATTCTTTTTCAAAACAGAAGGAATGCGATTGGCACACATCACATGTCAAAACCTGTATGCTGCATGTGCGCCACAAGTGTAATGACTCAGAAAACGTACATCGGCTAGGGGAGGCACAACGCCTCCGGGCCAGTGTTAGATAATGCATGTGTCTGACAGTAATATGAATCTAGTCATTTAGGGAGATTTGTTTCCAGAGGGAAAGATCAGAAGAAAAAAATAAAATAAATGACACGTACCATATTTGACAAGGCTACTCTGTCCTTTGGGACGATAAGGGTGATGTCAAAAGTGGCTTTGATAGCGGGTTCGTCCCAGCAAGGGAAAGCTCGACGAGCGTCCGTGGCCTGGAGTGGGTGAGAGATGTCGAGAGAATGAGACAGCGAGACAGGAAGAGAGGACTCAGGGTAAGCTTGTGTTGCAGTGATTCAAACAAAGGATATTTGCATGGCATCAAAAACCACAGATGCACAAAAGTGCTTTCTTTCTTAAGGCCAAGTCAGGTCAGCAATTTGGATTTGTAGATGCCCTGTCAACATTTTCTTATTTAAGTTGGTTTGAAAAACCCAACATTACTGATATTTTACTTAAGCTATTTCTTCTAATTATTCTGAGACTCAGTTTTCCAAACATATCTTTTATACTATTGTTTGCAATTTGTTTAGCGCGCAATTTAACTGCTATCTACACTTTTATTATCATAATAAACTTGTTTGATAGAATATATTGTTTGATAGAATATTGCCCTGCCAACATTTTCACTGGGCCATATTTGTTTATATATTTTTTGTTGATTCCACAGATCATTTTGATTACTTTTTTCTTAAATAAAAACACCTTTGCTGGAGAAACATGGCAAAAGCAATATTAATGGTCTGGTTATGATTTTTTTGTTCTTTTTTAGAAAATTTTAATCAAGGTGAAAATTAATAATAGACACTTTTGCTGGAAAATTATGCCATGTGATGCAAAATATTACTGATGACTTACACACACAAAACCAGACTGACTATAACAAGTCTTTTTTCCATGTTAGTCAGCTGCTAGACAACATTACCTTGCAGACAGATCAGCAAAGTGTACAACAACAGCATAGATTACATCACCGAAAAAACAAACGTTTGAGCTTAGCAAGTCATAAAAATAGATGTAAAAATCAATGCATGTATATTCTTCAGAGGCAACGCAGCACTAATCAGAAAGGGCAAATTACTTTTCCATCAACTCTCTTACACTGGCCTTGAGTCCTTATCATTGAGGTAGATTAAGTTCACTTAAGAGACTTAACTTAATTGTCCCCTTCCACATTAAAACCTACCAAATGAAAACATAATAAGCAGGAGTATCATCATAGTGAAACATGCAAATATATAAAAATGGTACAATATGCATACTATTTAAGGCCAAGCAACACATTTTGTAACAGGTTTGATTTTACTACAATTTTACTTCTGCACTACTCCATTATAAACTCCTGTATAATTAATTGCTTGTTTTTCCTCTATTTGCAAGAATAAAAATGTAGGCTGAATGCCTATGTGAATGTGTATTCTTCTCCGTAGAGACAGACGGTCAAGATCTCAGAGGAAAGTGAATGATTGAGCAGGAAGAGCGAGAAGAGGACGTGACAAATGACTGGGCTAAAGCAAACAGTGGCAGAGAAAGCGAGCGAGCAAACAAATGAATGAACAAATACCTTGATATGAATTTACCTCAAACTGTGTGACGGCAGCGTACCGGATTTCTCCCGAAGGAGTTGTGTATTTACTCCTATAGAAGCCTTTCATTTTGTCATTCAGCTCTCCAACGAAGTCTATTTTCAATGATCCCGACCCTGAAAAACAAGAAGCCCATGATTAAAAAAAAACAAAAGGCACATAAAACAGTAGGACAGAGCAAGGAAGGCCCATTCATCTTTTTACAGGAAGCTGTTAGAGCCGCTTTCATCTGACAATAAACAGACTACAGCAACTAATTACACAGAGATTGTTGACATGACTCCAGCAGGCTCCTTCCAGGACACATTAGATGTGCTTTACCTTTTTGCAGAGTGCTGGGGAAACATAGAGTCACCTTCTCATCCTCATTCTGATAGTTAATTCCTGTAGCGTTAATTTCTAAATGGACGGGGAGAAAATGAGCACAGTTAATCCTAAAACTAAAACCGACAATGAAGCATTTAATGCAGGTTGAACCAGTAATCAGTCAAAAGTCAAGCAAATACATCAACTAAATGTGGATTTGCAGTTTCACACTCACCTTCCCCCCCTTCAGGCACAAAAGAAGCAGTAATTATGTCTATATCAGCACAGTTCATCACAATCTGGTTTGTCCCTTGAGTAACCTGTCAAGAACAATGACATACAGTTCAGTTTCAGCGTTTATGGGGCTCCGGTTGTTTCATGACTTCGGGGTTTTAGGTGTTTGGTGTTTGATTTCTTTTCTAGCAACACTTCATTGCCTTTTGCAAGCATCGGAAACCTTCCTTTGTTTCATACAGGATCAGATAACAGCCATAAAAATGGAACAAACTCAAGTCACCAACATACAACAGAGCCAATCACAGCGGGAAATTCTTCCTGGTTTAGTAAAAACCAAATGAGCCTCTTTCTCTGACACAAAAAGAGAAATTATTAGCAAAGTTTAAAATTATATACACTACTTTTAAAATAAATTAATACTTTTATTAAGCAACAATGCACTGGGTTCCAACACTTTGATTAACTTAAAAAAAAAAAAAAAGTCCAATACCCTCAAATTCAAAGACTTAATGTGGGGACACATTTCAAGTGAGAGCGAGGTTACATCATGTTATCTTGTAAGATACAGTAAGTTACAGTTTTCATGTGTCAAACACAACTATCAATTGCATTCATTTTTGGCCATATGACAGATCTGATATTCTATTTGTTGTATTTCTGTTTTGCATAAAACTGAAGAATATTCTGTATTTCCTATACTATATTCTAAAATGACCTGATATAAACTTTTGCATGGATTTAATTGAAAAGAGCTTACCGTATTTTTCTGACTATAAGTCGCACCGGAGTATAAGTCGCATTAGTCCAAAAATACGTCATGATGAGGAAAAAAACATATATAAGTCGCACTGGACTATGAGTCGCATTTATTTAGAACCAAGAACCAAGAGAAAACATTACCGTCTACAGCCACGAGAGGGCGCTCTATGTTTTCAGGGTAGACTACAGGAGCACAGAGCAGTATAGAGCGCCCTCTTGCGGCTGGAGACGGTAATGTTTTCTCTTGGTTAATGTCAAATTAATTTTGATAAATAAGTCACACCTGACTATAAGTCGCAGGACCAGCCAAACTATGAAAAAAAGTGTGACTTGTAGTCTGGAAAATACGGTAGGCTCATGTAACCAGAAGTTTTAAGATATATGAATATGAAGTTTTTTTTGCCTCATGGGTTTACATTATCTTACTAAGAAAAGCAATTCAACATTAATTTCCGGGTGTCTGTGAAACACAGAGTTACCATCCTAGTAGTTTTGTGCATGAATTAACGCCGTGTAGAGTGACCATATTTTAGTTTTACAAAAAGAGGACGGTGACTGTGGGCGGGGTGGAGGGCTGGGGTGTGGTGGGTTGGTGGTTAAAGTAGTGCTCAAAATAGTGCAATGACCATATCTCAAATATCAAAACTGAAAATGTCATTTCCTTACCTAAATATATATTTTATAGTCACTGTTATGCATATTGATCATAAACAGAGCTAGAAAGCTTGCTACCAGCGGCCCTCCTTCACAAAACTTAACATCTAGCACAGTTTCATCATAGGCAGAATGCAAAATGTTTCAATACTAGCATTTTAGTCAAATGTAATTAAGCAACAATTAAAACCTTTAACCCATGGGAAAAATCAACCCATTAACAGTTTAAAATTAGTCATAGAAAAATACACAGGCAACCCTGCATTCAACACGAGCTGCAGGAGTGAGATTCGGATGTTCATGGGTTGAAGAGAGAGAGATGGCCGTTTCAAAAGAGATTTAAATACTCTGCGTATTGATAGCAGCTCCCTGATGCGCAAAAATTATGCAATATGAGAATGTTTGCAGGGAGCGGACGGGATTGGACACACAAATCTCAGGTAGAAATTCATTAAGACATCAGTTCCTCACAGCGCTCTAATACAAAAACACACTGGGGACTCTAGAAAGCAAAAGCAGAATTCCCAAAATTTGGGGGCGATTCAGAAATCCCAGACAGTTGCATTTTTTTTTAAGGTCAAAAAAGAAGAAATGTCTGGAAAAAGAGAAGAAATATGGTCACTCTAACATCATGGCAATGTATGTACAGCATAAAGTGAACCTAATAATAATGCACGTAACTAATGTAAATCAAGCAAGCTTCTAGACATAGGCCACGAATTGTTGGCGAAATAACACATTAGCGGACATTTTTTTTTTTTTTTCAAAAACTTTCCAGGGCCTTGAAAAAGAAAATTCTGATTCACAAACTTTCAAGGACCAGTGTGAACCCCTGCGATTTGATAAAAAGTGACATTTATAAGCATTCACAATGTTACAGAAGATTTCTAATTCAAATAAATGCTGTTCTTTTGAACTTTCTATTCATCAAAGAGTCTTAAAAAGAAAAACAGCAGAACTCTTTTCTCCAAGAATTTATATAAAAATAATAATAATAAATCTTTCTTAAACACCAAATCACCATATCAGAATGATTTCTGAAGGATCATGCGACTCTGAAGGATCATGCGACACTGAAAGGCTGGAGAAATGATGCTGAAAATTCAGCTTTGTGTCACAGAAATTTTATTACATTTAAAAACATACTTAAATAGAAACTAGCTCATTTCGATTTTAATAATATTTCACAATATTAGTTTTTTAATATTGTGTTTTTGATCAAATAAATGCAGCATTGATGAGCAAGAGATACTTCTTTCAATGACCCTGAGTGTACTGGCATCATGTACTTCAACCGTTTTTATCTTTGCTCACATCATTGTTCGTACAATTTACCTCTTTCTTTTTTATTGTAGGAAATCTCCGGGAGTACGAACAAATATGATGCACATGGAAAAACCACCGCCTGAATCCTGACGGCTTTGCTGAGGCTCAAGGGCCAACTCCTGCTGTTGCCACTATGAAATTCTGACGTGTGCATATATAATCAGATTATGAATAAAAAAGAACAACAGTTTGCATGGCCTCTTATGTTCCAATAGGCTGTTTAATACTGCATTTATTGCATAATGCTGATGTGAAACTTTCCCAGGACGATCAATAGCTTTCATGCTCTCCTCACATCCATAAGCTAGTTTTCATAGACAAATACATCCCAGAGTCAGTAAACACACTGTTTTAATTATTCCTCAACTGAACTATTACCACACTTTATTGATGGTGAATTAGATCCTGCACAATGATACGCATTGTGTTTAGAGGCATGAATCTGCCAAGGTGAAGCTTTAGAGAGCACATGTGGCTTGTTGAAGTTGGATGTGACTTGGATACAATGAGTGTACTGGCCTTGTGACAACTATGAGTGCACTACTTCAATGGCATTCATAAATGGAAGCCAATCACAGTCATAATGCATATGGCATTGTGGGGGATGTAGTTAATCTCATGCTCCAATAAGTCTTTGGCATCAAGACAACATCAACGGCAAGACGACTTTCACAACAGGGCTGCATCAAAGTGGGGTACAACATGACTTGACATGTAAAGCAGTTGGTCTATAAAAGGCATTACAAACAATCTTACGCAGAAGGATATGCTAGACCTCAATTTCATCCCATCTGGCCTGCACTGACCTCTGCCATCTTTTCTCCATATTTACAGAAACATTCAGTCATTTTCCCAGTAGTACATGCTGTGATTGTCCTGATATATATATGCACACACACATACACAAACATTTATACACATACACACACACACACACACATATATATATATATATATATATATATATATATATATACACACACACAAACATATATATATATATATATAACACAAATATATAGAATGATAAAAATTTAGATACAGATATTCGTTGAATTTAACGAGCATAAAAGTTATGCCTAACTAACAATGAACTTTTAATGAACCTCATATTTTGAAGATTATATATAACAGTATAAAAGTGCATTATTTTGTCCCAAGTCACAAAGTCCACATTGCACCCAGTGTTTCGTGAGGCACTACACTGTGATTATAGTAAGCTATAAAGTATCATGTAAACTGTCAGACAGGTTTAGAGTGACTCAGGAGCTTGTAGACGGAACTGATTCACTCGTCTTGGGCAAATACGTGAAAACTATGACCAGCAAGGCGGTTAAATTACGAAATATATTTGTGTACATGACAGCAGCCCAGCAGGCTAACGTGGTTAGCAGTGTGGCGCCAGTTACGTTAGCGCTTTAGCTTGCGGGGAAACAAACTTAACGTTACCTGCTTAACGTTAATTATCTTTATTGCGAGAGGTTGGTCTCAGAGGTCACCGGGTTTAAGTATTTAACCACAAATGATCACATTCCAACGTGCTGGACTCGTAAATGTTAAAGATTTGGAGGTTAAAGCCGCTGTCTCGCTAGCACTTTAGATTAGCAGCAACGACAGTATCAGCAGTTATTAAAATGCAAAGTTAAAAACCACGCTTAACATGAACAAGGCATGACATTATGGCCCGGGGCAGAGGGGCTGCATGCAACATTAATGTTACCTCCACGGCTGCCTCCAGTTTGCCCTCGAAGGTGAAGTCGATGAGGTCGGGCTTGAGGCGCAGCCCGTAGTTGACGGGGTAGACTTCAGTGGGCAACCGCACGAAGGGCCTCCGCTCGGGCATGCTGAATAATGTCGATACGCTAGAGAGCGAATTAAAACGGACTAGGAGTCTGCTTGCTCGAAGAGTCTGAAACACAAGCTTCGCTATTGGATTCGGAGAGCGGGGTAGGGCTAGCCGTATGACTGACAGAGACACATGAAAAAAACAATACAAACCGTTGGAGAGATGGTCCTCGTTGTGCCCCGCCCCCTTTTCGGCTAGCGACGTTCGAATCGTTCGCTTTTCAGTGAATCGGTTGAACTGGCTCGAACCGAAAGAGTTGTTCACGAATCGGATTGAATCGGTTTACTGATTTTCCGACGAGGGATCTAAAATGAAGGTGAAATGTCGTAGCCAAAAAAACTCCATTGTACATTTTCTTTATGATTTTTTTTTTTTTTTTTGCATTTTTCCTTTATTTTGATAGGACAGTTGCAGGAAGAGAAGAGATCGGAAAAGGTCCGCAAGCTGGGGTTCGAACTCTGGACGCCGGAAGTGCAATGACACCGACCATTGTCTGTTTTTAGTAGCCTAAATGTTTTAAACAGTTCACAGATAAGTTACTTTCAAACCAAGCTTTCTGTGGTCAATGTGGCAAATAAGGGAAAACTTGTTTCGCTAGAATTTAGCATGTGAAAATTTGCCGACCTGCTGTAAATTTAGGATTTGAATGTAGCAGCAAAAATAAATAAATTAAAAAAAGCAGTTACATAAAAAAATTTCAATAACATTTAGCCAATTGCAAACTTTATTATTATAGTAAATGAAAATGATATTAATGTTTTAACTGACTTTGTTTTTATGTGATGAATCATTGCTGCAAGAAATAAAAAATAAATAAAGAAAAGAGACACTACAAATGTGTGCCAACATATGGCTTTATATAACTGTTTAGTTTTAGAGTTTAGACAAAGAATGCAATATGCTATTAATCCGCTTTTGAACTGATTATTTTAAATGAACTGTTCAAAAGAACCGATTCGTCTAAACGAGTTGGGCTTCTTTCACGGACGGACTGATCAAAGCGAAAGAACAGAAATAAACACATCTGGACGAGAAAAGGCTTCAGCTACGTTTGCAATATATAAGTTAAATCTATAGAGGGTGTGTCATTGCCCATGTTTTATTAAGCTTGATTAGAATCTCATTGAATTTTACACTATATGTCACGCTTTTGATATTTTTATTTAAAAAAGTGAAAAGGAGACTTCTGCAACAAAGCAGTTTTCACTATTACAATAGCTCGAAAGGTCAAGGTCGACAACAAGTATAGTCTATCATTTAAACATGAAATCTTCATGCATAATTTGCATTTATCTATTATAAATGTGCAGATGCCTCTTTATACTAATATACAATCTATAGGTTATCTTTAGGAACATACAACTGAAATAGATCCGATAATTACTTAGAGTAACCAATTATTTAGTGAGCCTCTGTTTTCTGACACAACACATAATAATCAGTGATGGATCGGTGTGCAGACATTGGGCCTGCCTGGTTAAAATACATTAAAACAATTATTTATTATCCATCTCTGTATAAAAATATATACTTTAAGAAACAAGTCAGATTGGACTCATTTTGGGGGA
The DNA here is from genome assembly GCF_003368295.1 of Carassius auratus. NCBI lineage: Eukaryota > Metazoa > Chordata > Actinopteri > Cypriniformes > Cyprinidae > Carassius > Carassius auratus. The sequence continues at coordinate 3,135,022 of NC_039253.1, forward strand.
AGGTGAAAATGCTTTAAAATCAACTGTATAAAAGGAGGAACAGCGTCTCCATCTGGTCATGGAACGTAGACACTGTAAGCGAACTGAAATGTCACATATCTTCAAGAAAGATCATTTGACATGACATACAGTAATATCCCTAACAAACATGTGCAACAATGCAAATGCCACCATTGCTGAAAGGTTACACATTTGAAAGCGATACATTGCTATTATCTGGAGTTATCACTGAATTCTTAATCATGTAATATTTATATCACTGTTAGTCCACATTAAAAGACAGAGTCTCGCTGTATTACTGTATTAATGGTTAATCAGGTAATTGTTAACTGGTTGGATTACCTTTGTATTGCATGCATGCAAGGAAAACCAAGCAATGAATTCTCCTTGCAATGTCTATATGGTTAATCATATACTAAATATTGGAAAACTTGGTGTACTGTCAAAAAGGCTTTGTTTTACATCCAGCTTCACTGTTTATTATAAAAGCTCATAGAATGATTGTGCACACAATAAGTCTGGGTCTCGCTTCAGTGTCTATTCACAGTCGCGATCCCATTACTAATCGACGTGTGTCTCTGGAGAATAATTCATGTTCATAACCTTCATATGTGATATATCTGCAACAAACACTTAATAGTTTTTATTTAGACATAATTAAACATAAAGACAACGTATTTAAATTATACCATGGGACAGAGTGAGTATAAATGAAAATAAAGAACATAATATTGAACACTTCTGCACATTACTCACTGTACTGTTTTTGATAAGATGTGTGAAGTTTTGTGCTCTTACCACATTGTTTAGGCCTTCGAGGAGTTTCCAAAAGTCAGTCCAATATACAGGCTTACAAATACAATGTCCTGTCAGTGAGAGGATTATTTACAGGTTTGAAATTGAGTTCTTCATAGACTTTCAATGAGTTTTGATAATTATATATTTTTAACATAGGTATTAGAAATGTAGTGTTCTTAAATGAAGAGTAAACTCAATTCATTTCCTCCAAGACTGTGACAGATTGAACAGAAATGTATTTGCCTTCGTCTTATGCCTTTTTATGGTATGTAGAGACATGCATCACCATTAACAGGTTTAGCTCCTAATCACGTTTTAGGTTACTCTCACACAGTCTTTTAAAAAGAATGTCATTACTGCACATAAAATTACACATATGATTGTAATTATGTCAAGTTATTACTTAAAGACACTCAACTGCTTTTCATGCCTTTCTCTAAAACAGCTAAATGACTGAACTGTCATTAAGCCAATTAGTGCTTTGTCAGGCTGGCCACACACTGAATCTCATGTTCTAGGTATTTTTCTTTCCAGAAATTCTGAATCCACCTGACTTGAGAAAATAGTGCTGAAAGTAAATAAACCCATATGAAATAATGCAATAGGGTCCCCATAATTTGATCGTGCAAACAGCATTCTAGCAGGTTCAGCAGACTGTTTCTTGTTTAACAGTTATTTGTACTTAAAAAAAAATGTGTAACACCCAATGAGTACTTTTAATGTTAAAACTGAGAAATTTGGACAACTGATGGTCATTATACATTTAAAAAATAGAGTTTTGTAACTCTCAGACTGCAAGGTTTTATTATGTCTTGTAACTTAAATAGGGCATGCTGTTATAGCAAACTTGTTCAATCAAATGTGGTGTCGTTCTTGAGCGTTTAGAAAAATAGAAAGAATTTAAAAGAAAGAAATATCTGTCTGTCTGTCTGTCTGTCTATTATTGCTTTTATCTTAAAAAGTCCTGCTTGCTTGATGATTGTGATATATGATGACTGAAGTCTTGAAGTTTCCCATAAGACTTTATACTATAAGTTTAAATTCGAAGGATAAATCTGTGGGGGAAAAGGATCCCTCAAGAAGTCTGAAAATACTTTTGAATGGCGCAAGATTAAATTAGGATAAATCATAAACTTAAGCCTCATTTTCTGACTTATGTGTCGACTGTTTTATGTTTTCGGCCCAAGAGACCCCAATGATGTATGTGAAAAAAATTGCAGTAATTTCAAAATGACCATATTTTATCTTACAATTATTTTAATGAGCCTTTCTGATCTTGTGCTCAAGTCTGTCTTTGTTGTGAAGGCATTAGTCTATTTAGTGACCTTTGAGTCATGTGTATAATTGAAACGCCACCCGCACTTTGCTATTTGTGCTGTCTTTAAAAGTCTAAATTGTCTAAAACTTACTCATAATTGTCTGCATTGTCCAGTTAGGCACCAACTTTTATTAAGAAAAATATATACGCACATATAAATTCTTTTGCAGCTTCCTCATTAGGGTGGAATACTCTGGTTCTTCAGTTCTAATACTACAGGTGGTGACACACACACACACACACACACACACACTCCCTTTGTCAGATTGTAGAACCCGCCCTAAAGCTCCAACTATAAAAGATGACAGAGCTGGCCTTAAAGCACCATACGCTTCAGGACAATTTGAGCATTTTATTTTGTATCTTCCCCTTTTGCGTTCATCCATCTCTGCATCCATCCACCATGTCATCCTTCAAAACCTGCCCAGAATCCTGCTCCTTCACCTTCCCCTCAACCTGCTTTGAGACCTGCTCCATATGCTGCCCACAGACCTGCTCTGAGACCTGCTCCGAGACTTCCTCCTTCACCTTCCCCAAGACCTGCTCCGATACCTGTGTGAAGACTTGCGCTGAGACCTGCTCCGAGACTTCCTCTTTCACCTTCCCCAAGACCTGCTCCGATACCTGTGTGAAGACTTGCTCCTGCTCTGAGACCTGCTCCGAGACTTCCTCTTTCACCTTCCCCAAGACCTGCTCTGATACCTGTGTGAAGACTTGCACTGAGACCTGCTCCGAGACTTCCTCTTTCACCTTCCCCAAGACCTGCTCCGATACCTGTGTGAAGACTTGCTCCTGCTCTGAGACCTGCTCCGAGACTTCTTCCTTCACCTTCCCCAAGACCTGCTCCGATACCTGTGTGAAGACTTGCACTGAGACCTGCTCCGAGACTTCCTCTTTCACCTTCCCCAAGACCTGCTCAGATACCTGTGTGAAGACTTGCTCTGAGACCAGCCCAGAGCCCTGCTCTGTCTCCAACCCCAAGTCCTCCTTCAGCTCTTTCTCCATGACTCCAAAGTCCATAATTGATCCTCGGCGTTGTGGTACAGTTGCTCCTAAAGCTTACAGTGTCTATGGCTGTGGTTTTGGAGAAAAGACACGTATCTCTACCTGCTCTTATCAATTGAATGCTTGCTTCCCTTACGGATACGGATGTCATAGTGGAAAAGGTGGAAGATTTGGAGCAAGAATCATGACTGGAGGGTGTTATGACTACCTCCAGAAGGGCGAGAAGGCCACCATGCAAGACTTGAATGACCGTCTGGCATCATACCTAGACAAGGTGCACTCTCTGGAGGCTGCCAATGCTACTTTGGAGAAGCAGATCCGGGAGTACTATGAAAAGAAGGGGCTGATCTGCCAGAGGGACAACAGCTGCTACTTCAAGACCATTGATTGCCTTCAGGAAAAGGTACAAAAGGGAAGATTAGTAAAAAAAAAAAAAAAAAATACTTTACTCTGAACAAATATAATACAAAAAAATACTTATTATATAAGATCTACATTTATAGTTTTCTTTGTCAATGATCTTCATTATAGATTAAAGATGCTACTGTCAACAATGGCCAAATCCTTCTGCAGATCGACAACGCTAAACTGGCTGCTGAGGACTTCAAGATAAAGTGAGTTCTATTAAGGCAATTTAACATCTAGTACTTTTGGAGCATTTTGACATTTACAAACATTTTCATAACTTTGGATTTACAAATCAAAATCACTAGTAAGGTCTCATTTGTGTCCCTTTTTAAAAGAAATTAATGAAAAATCCCACTTTTTTTTACATACAAAATGTATAAAATGATGAAATGTCTTAGTTTTAAAAGATCTAGGACCTTTATACAGTGTATAGCCTACATTGTAAAAATGTTGAAGTCTATCCTTCTCAGCTTTGTTATCATAAAAGTCAATATGACATCTAATTTGATTAGGGTCTGTATAGCTTTATGCTTGTACTTGTCATGTTTAAACATGATGATTTTTTTCTTTTCTGATCTTTCCACAAATCAGATATGAGAATGAGGTGACGATACGGCAGAGTGCAAAAGCTGATGTTGATAACCTGCGTTGCATACTTGAGAAGACATGCAAAGTAAAAGCCAACCTGGAGACGCAGATCTGTGCTTTGCAGGAGGAGCTGGTGTATATGAAAAAAACTCACCAGGAGGTTTGTAGCATAATTATTTTTTACATTTTCAATGTTTTGAATGAAGATTAAGAACAGCAATAGCTTCCTAAGCCATAATGCTTGAGTCATGTGTGTTTATAGGATGTGGCAGCACTACTGTGTCAGCTGACGGACAAAAAAGTGTGTGTGGAAGTGGATGCTGCTCCTCAGCAAGACCTGAAGAAGGTTTTGGAAGACATCCGTTGTCATTACGAGAACATCATAGACAAACATTGCAGAGAACAGGAGCGCTGGTTCAAACAGAAGGTGAGATTTCTTTCTGTCTGGTATTAAAGCATGTAACATAATATAGTTTAGTGACTCATGAGTTGAATAGCTCACATGATGTGTTTGTTTGTGAATCTTTTTAAGATGGCAGATCTGTGTAAAGATGCAGCCACCAACACAGAGTGCCTAGAAACCTCTATATCCCAAATCTCAGAATTGCGACGCACTTTGCAGCGTCTGGAAATCGAGCAACAGTCTCAAATCAGAATGGTGAGATGCAGTAAACATGATGTGATAGACAAAAAGTTAAAAACAGAAAAGGATTGTGAGAGGCAGTGGAAAGAGAGTTTTGGTAATACATTGTCTGAAAGTTAACAAAGGGTTAAATGATGTTAAATGATAGCTTCATGTTTTAATCGGTGACTTCCAAAAATAAGTTAAGCACATGTTTTCAGCACTGATCTTTATATATAAGCAATTTTTATCTAGCTGTTATCGGAGGTAAACCTGCTTTTACATTGTTTGATTCAGTAACTGTTCTCTTTACCCACACAGAAAAGAGCACTGGAGTGCTCACTGTTGGAAACAGAGGCTAGGTACAGCACTATGCTAGCAGGTTTCCAGAAACACATCGACGCATACGAGGCAGAGCTTTGTCAGGTGCGCAGTGGCATTGAGCAGCAGGGCAGAGACTATGCTGCACTCCTGGACATCAAGAGCCGTCTGGAGCAGGAGATCGCTACCTACAGGTGTCTCCTGGAAAAGCAGGACATTAAGTAAGGCTATCTTTTCTTTTATAACAGTGTTACAGATAGTAGGTCTATAATATTGTATAAAGTTATGTAATTTGTATATTTTCTTTTTTCCCCCCTCATTTCTAGGTCCTAAAAAGGTCATCTCTATTTACTCTCTCTCTCTTTCTATGAATACATGGAGGATATATAAATGTAAATGTTTTTCTACCCTGCAGGTGGGCAGTGTTAACAATGAATGCGATGAAGTGTCATATTTAGAGTGCAGATTAAAAAAAATATATATATATTTACTTACCATTCACTTTAAGACAATTATTGAGTGGCTGACTTGGAGATGTATTGTGTGCATTCCATATTAAAGTTCAGTCCCAATATTTTGGTCTGTTTTGTTATTTTTTCATGTTCATGTGTTGTTGTTGTTGTTTTTTTTGTTGTTGTTTTTTTTTTTTGCTTCTTTCACAATGCAAAAGGAAACGTATGCCTTTACACAGTCCTTTTTTTCCATGCATTCACTACATTTTTCCATTTTGCGATCATGTGTAAACAGTTTCATGTGTTGAAAGCTGGTAAATTTACTGTAATATGTATGTATACTGAAGCGAACAGAGCTCACATAGTGTGTGGTAACAACTACAATTTTACTACACATTGTGTCATACAAACCTTGAAAAACTTTGATTAGTTCCGAAAACACTTTTCTTATATTGAAACAAACCTTTAATAAGTATACAATAGTCAGCATTTGAATATAAAAAAAATTTCAGTTGTACTAAGACAAGAACGCATTTTGGTTTTAGGACAACTTAAATGTAATGTTTTGATCCACTTCAAATGTTGACTACTATATACTGCTTATTAAGCTACACTGCTTTTATGCTCATGTATACCTTAAACTTGGTTTTCAAAACATTTCAGGGTTGACACCATTATCTTTGACAGTTTGTAAAGAACACTCTTCTTCTCACATTATCTATTGTAACATTCTTTCAGCATAAGCACAAAATCAAAATCTGCTGATTACTAAAGTTTGATATTCTTGTAAGGCAGTTTCATCAGTTTACCAGCAACGACAGACAGTTTTTGGAATTAATAAACAAATAAAATGCAAACGAAATATTTTCTGTTTTGTATTCTATTGTGAAGAGACACTGCAGCGCTGCCTGAACAAGACAGTGAGACCCAGACTTTTTTGCATTTATATCTGCATGATGAATAATATGATTAAAAATTAAATAATAATAAAATCGTTCTCTCTTTTCAACAATTATATATTTATAAAATACATTTCACAAACGCAAAAAACAATTTGTAGATATACCACTGCGCACAAAGACCTTTGAATGTTTAAAATGTACGAGTGTCTGAATGTACGAATCGTCATTTACTACGAATCCACTCGGATTTGTGTGTGTGTGTGTGTGTGTGTGTTTTTTGCTTGTTTTTTTATTAAATTGACAAAGCAAATACAAACAAATCAGCTACCATGTGAAAATCTTACAATTCTACAGTGCACATCTTAGAAAATAAATACATAAAAGAACAGAAGAACATGGGGCATGGGCCATATGATAAAGATAGCAATCACATAATCAAAAGAAAATGAATCAAAAGGGCAATTATTCAATAAGTTTGTTTACAAAAAAAGCGCGTGTGTGTTTTTGAGACTTTCCTGGCAGAGCTCTCTTCCCACGTGGGTCTGTCTGTCTGTCAGGAGGAGAGGGGTCAAGAGAGAGTGAGGATTTGGAGGCAACAGAGACGAAGAGAATAGAGAAAGAAAATGAGCACATAAAAAATCTTAAGGAAATCTCTCTCTCGCTGCAGGCCGAGTGACTTTTGCGCTGCACTCGAAAAGTTCCAGATGCATCCTCTTTCATTTTATTTTATGTTTGAGCCTATACTCTTTGCAACTTAATTATGTTGTGGACTCGTGTGTAGGCTATTTATTTTCGCACTTGAAAAGTTTAAGATTGATCCTCGTTTTTATTTATTTTATATATTTCGGAGCTTATTCTCTTTAATGATGTGGATCGTTTGTAACTTCATTGCAATTTAATTAAATGTACCGTCGTTCTAATTTCCATAACCGTTATGTTATAGTGGTTCTCAACCTTTTTTTCCATTGGGCCGCACTATGGTCCAAGTGCAAGCGGATTGAACAGGTTCGAGTAGCAATGGGCTTCTTCACACTGCCTCCACATGCGCAATTGTGCCTTTGAAGCCTACTGACCACACGCACCTGTCCGCGCAGTCATAAAAAAATGGGAGGTACGCGTTCGTCCTCTCAGAGCCTCCGCACACACTCACCCATGACGATGATTACAGTCTCCCCATGGACGTGGAAAGTTTAACATATGGACTAAGATGCAGTCTGTAAGAGGCGCACGGGAGCATGACTTGATGCGACATTGCAGAAAATGTGCATTCACAAATGTAGCCTATGTTGATCCAAATATGGAAAGCACATTCGAATTTAATAATATAAGGTTCTCTCCAGAGATGTTTTGCCACATTTCTTCAATTAAGGATGATTGCCATGTAATATATGGTGTTCCCATTTGCCTGAACTTCAAGTAAAATACGGGGCAAACCGAAAATCCAGCACTCTCCTTCACTACTGAAACTGCGACTATTATTTTTTCTACGTGTTCATTCGCTGGCATTTTTCTATTTTTTTTTAATTCTTTCATTATTTTATTTTAAAAGGCTGTAAAGAATTCATTCTACAGTGCCTAATAACTAATAATTTTGTGGACTTCAATACATTAATAAAAAATCTTGCCTAAATAATTGATCATTGATTCACCTCAGAAATAATGACATAGACCTACTGCACTCCCCTACACAATATATATATATATATATATATATATATATATATATATATATATTTTTTTTTTTTTTTTTTTTGTAAAAAGTATGGCATTGGTATCGGTGTTGGCAATACTGACCCTATATGTATTTGGTATCGGATCGATACCAAATTTTGCAGTATCGCCCACCACTAACATCAGAGCGGGCTCGCAAATCATTTGAGTTCGATCAAGACTTCATTTTTATTTTATTATGTTGCTGAAATTTTCTCTGTCTCTATTTTTCTTATATTTTGTTATTTGAAAATTATTGTTGTGTTCTAACTGTTTAAAATAAAGAAAACAGAAAGTTAGATCAGGACTTCAGAGCGGGTTCGCGAATCAGATCGCGACATCAGAGCGGGTCTGCGAATCATTTGAGTCATATGAGTCAGATTGGGATGTTAGAGCGGATTCGCGAATCATTTGAGTCAGATTGCGAGTTCAGAGCGGGTACGTGAATCATTTGAGTCATATGAGTCAGATCGGGACTTCAGAGCGGGTCCGGGAATCATTTGAGTCAGATCGCGACTTCAGAGCGGGTTCGCGAATCATTTGAGTCATATGAGTCAGATCGGGACTTCAGAGCGGGTTCGCGAATCATTTGAGTCAGATCGGGACTTCAGAGCGGGTTCGCAAATCATTTGAGTCAGATCGCGACTTCAGAGCGGGTCCGGGAATCATTTGAGTCAGATCGCGACTTCAGAGCGGGTTCGCGAATCATTTGAGTCAGATCGGGACTTCAGAGCGGGTTCGCAAATCATTTGAGTCAGATCGCGACTTCAGAGCGGGTCCGGGAATCATTTGAGTCAGATCGCGACTTCAGAGCGGGTCCACGAATCATTTGAGTCATGAGTCAAATCGGGACTTCAGAGCGGATTCGCGAATCGTTTGAGTCAGATCGCGACTTCAGAGCGGGTTCGTGAATCATTGAGTAATATGAATCTTTCTTTTACTGTTTATAATTCAAAGTTTATATTTCTGAGAATGCGTTCACGTGTGTTCGACTGGAATGTTAAAAGAGGGTTTCCTTTTATCATGTCTTTATTAATCTTGTCATAGGAAGAATGTTTGTAACCAAGCAGATCTCACAATCTCACAAATCATTAACTGCCACTGTAGGAAAAATTATCATGATTGTTAAGATGACGAGATCTGCTTAGTTACAAACATTCTTCCAAATATCTTTGTGTCAGAACATAGAAAGTTATACAGGTTTGTAGTAACATGAGGGTGAAAAAATTATGACTATTTTCATTTTTGGGTGAACTATCCCACATATAACACATTACAGCCAGTGGCGTAGCCAGGGGAGGGGCCATGGGGACACTGGCCCTCCTGAAAACTGATTGGCCCCCCAGTGTGCCCCCACCCTTCTACTTGTCTGTCACTCACAAATTCAAATTATAATCTTTCAGCCTAGTAAATAACTCATGATTGCGTCGCGATGTTTCTCAACGAGGACCAAGAATAGTGAGCTGCTGTTTTCCAACGAAAAAAGCACCTATTTTAAATAGCTTATGTTTTTGATTAGCGAGTTGTTGCAGTGCAAGAAGTGTTTGGTACTAACGTTAACGTCTTTCGGTGTTAGACAGACCAGGTTCGATGACGATGTTATCTCCTAGAGCAGACCAAGATGCTAATCATTATATTTACTATGCTCCTCTGATGCTGAATGTAAGAGGGGTTTACTGCGTTACGATTTACTTTTTTCTTTTTTTCGGCCGAACGCGCCGATATAGGCAACAACGCAATTTAAAGCAATGGTTTAAAAAAAACTATAATAGCAATTCTAATAAAGTCATTATTGAATCATGCAGTCAATTAGCGACTTTTTTCACTTAAGTGAGGTGACGAAACAAATCGTGTAATGTTTATCTAACGCTCTACACTTGAGACTTTTTTTTAAAGTCTATATGGGTGAGACACATGCAAAAACATAGTTTTTTTTACTGGTCAATTTTGAGATTTGGGGCTGTTTGTCTTCAGTAACATGTCTTCTTTCAGACTTGTGTTGAAAAAAAAGTCCAAAATACACATATAGGTCTTTATTTTTCTACACCTTTAGTCTATTTGCGTCTGTAGATTCCTAATAAATTCAGTTGGCGTTCTAAATCACCATGGTGCTCCGCGATTGCTGTCTGCACCCTGGAAAGCTCTCTCTAGCTCTCTCTCCCTCCCTTCACAGAAGTTATTGACAAAACGTCATTTGATGACACCCAGAAACATTACATACATAATTATTTAATGCATGATTAAATAGCAAAATAAATAACTAATACTAAAATAACACTGGACTAATTAAGCTATTCTAAACTGTTTTATAGGATCCACATATTTTACATGTTAAATTAAAGCTACCTTTTTGAACAAGTAGCTTTCTAACAAATTATGGATATATGATATTTTTAAATCAATATGCTCAAGATTAATTAGCCTTGACATAAGTTGATTTTGTTTATTCATCAATGCAAATTTACTGCAACTGCTGCTATGCAAATTGAATGGGATGTGGATAATAAACAAAGACATATAATGAAATTATATTAAATTTATATTAGTTATACTAATTAATTAATTGTGTATTTATTTCTATGAATTATTCATGTTATTCTGCATTTATATAAATAAGGCTATTATATATATATTATATAAGGCTATTATAAATAAATTATATTATTATTATTTGTGAGTTTTTTGTGAGTACACTATTCATACATTGGATTATTTTATTTATTACAGTTTTTCTTTCACTTTTGTAAACTGAAAAGTTAATACAAATTGTATTAGATTTTTTTAATTTAGAGCAGTGAATAACTGCTATTAAAATATAATAGGGTATCACTGTTTATTACTGATTTTAAAGGTTACTGAACTCTTGAAATGATTAGGATATACTGTTCAAACAACACAAGATTGGCCCCTCTGTATTAATCGTGGCCCCTCTTGTGTCCCCCAGTTGAAAAATCCTAGAATCGCCCCTGATTACAGCTGTTTGTCTCATTTCTTGTGTAACCTCCACCCTCAGCTCTTCTTGGAGCGTGCTTCAGGTGTTCTGCCATCGTTGCATTCACTTCACAGCATCTGAAGGGAAGAGAATATATTTATTTTTAATAAAAAGATAAATGACATGCACTTATTTTCAAAATATCTTTACAGCCAAAAAAAAAAAACTTGGAACAAGATGAATGAATAATGAATGAAACATTAGAAAAAGGTAATCAACATGCATTAGATTTAATTTTTATTGTATAAAAGATTGTGTGCTTTAATATGATGATGCCCTTGAGAAAAGACCCTTAACTAGGTGTGTAACTGTGAGAAAGTGAACAGGACATTTCTGATAAGACAGGTGGGCTGTGATGTCCCCTGAATAATTAATTAAAGCGTACCAATAAAAATTACATGAATATAAGTAGCTTTTAGCCTTCTAACGTTAGCTCATTTTAGCTTTACTCAGTGAATTTCAGTTGACAATGTGAGCATCATTCCTCTCGGTTCCTCCTTGTCAAACAAGTAAAACTCAAGCACGTTAATCAAATAATACAAAGTGTACTTACCCAACAGTAGATTTTATATAATATACTTACAGGTTGTTCACGTGACATCTATGTCATCAAGCTCAGTTTGAAGGTGTGTTCGACATCGACTGCGGCTGGATGCAACCGATCGGCGAGAGTAGCCGCGTGCAGGTGGGGAGGAGCTGCAAACGGAGATATGAAGCCGGACACGTTGTGGCTCCCGTAGTTTGCTGCAATTACGTCAGTCATGGCAGATCACGTGGCGTTTGCTTACTTGATCGCGTTTAAGATGCGTGTATAAGTGGTGTTTTGGAAGGGTGTCTTCCAAAACAAGATAACATATTGAATATATACTTTAGCAGTATCACATGGGTGTTTCTGCTAATACAAAATGATAAAAGTAACCTAAAAAAAATCCCTGGTGGGTATGTGTTTTTTAAGAAGGTTTCAGCAACAAGATTTACAGTACACTCCAGCTGAGCTCTTTTTAACATTTTAAACATAACACCACTGATTTTCATATACAGAAAAGCACAATTCTGTTGGATTTATATTGTGATTTAGACCAACTATTTGAAAGTGAACAGAATGTTAAGTTGAAGTTACAGCAAGTTGTTAGCAGTTTGCTAACCACATGCAGGTGAAGTGTAAACACAGCAAAATAAACTAAAGAATATGAAGAAACCAAACAAATGGAGGAACATAATGTATTATGTATCATTTGTATAGGAGCATACATTTATGACCACATTAGATTGTATGCTTTTAAGATTAACATTTTAGTTCTTAAAAATGCTCATTTGAATAGGTTATGCTGCTGAATACTGTAAAAGGTCTGTATAAAAAAGAAAGTCATGCAAAATAAACATACACAAACTTTATATTAACAATAAAGTAAATACAGTAAAACAATATTTAATAAATATGATTTATAAGATGAAGACGACATAAAAACGTATTGAACTGTTTTAAAAATCCATATGAGAATTTCTGAAACTGAAGCCGACTCGCAATAAACTTGAAACGCACGTCATCGGTGTCATCAGTGAATCCAGCCAATCGTGGATCAGTTGTGTCGTCATCAGAACCTGTGCAGCCGCTCTTCAGAAGCTGCGCTGGCTGAGTTCTCCGGCTACTCTCGAATCGCTCTCGTGGTACTTTGACGGCACACGTCACAGTCACGTGGCGTCAGCGCTGTATCAAGTCGGACAAAATTTCTAACCGGCATGCACTGCTTCAAGTCAGCCGACGATCGGTTTGCGCAAAACTGCATGAAGTCGAACAAGCCTTGAGTCTGCTCAGTATGCAGAAGTGCGTGCTTCTAATTGACTTATTTTTATCCGTTGAATCCAAAGGGGTCGCTGTGTCCATTTCTTTTACTGTCTATGCTTCAGAGCGGTCTGCAAATCATTTGAGTCAGATCGGGACATCAGAGCGGGCTCGCGAATCATTTGAGTTCGATCGGGACTTCATTTTTTTTTTTTTTTTTTTGCTGAAATTTTCTTTGTCTTTATTTTTCTTATATTTTGTTATTTGAAAATTATTGTTGTGTTCTAACTGTTTAAAATAAAGAAAAGAAAAGTTAGATCAGGAGCGGGTTCGCGAATCAGATCACGACATCAGAGCGGGTCTGCGAATCATTTGAGTCATATGAGTCAGATCGCGACTTCAGAGCGGGTTCGCAAATCATTTGAGTCATATGAGTCAGATCGCGAGTTCAGAGCGGGTACGTGAATCATTTGAGTCATATGAGTCAGATCGGGACTTCAGAGCGGGTTCACGAATCATTTGAGTCAGATCGCGAATTCAGAGCAGGTCCGCGAATCATTTGAGTCATATGAGTCAGATCGGGACTTCAGAGCGGGTTCGCGAATCATCTGAGTCAGATCGCGACTTCAGAGCGGGTCCGCGAATCATTTGAGTCAGATCGTAACTTCAGAGCGGGTCCGCGAATCATTTGAGTCATATGAGTCAGATCGGGACTTCAGAGCGGGTTGGCGAATCATCTGAGTCAGATCGCGACTTCAGAGCGGGTCCGCGAATCATTTGAGTCATATGAGTCTTCAGAGCGGGTTCGCGAATCATCTGAGTCAGATCGCGACTTCAGAGCGGGTCCGCGAATCATTTGAGTCATATGAGTCAGATCGGGACTTCAGAGCGGGTTGGCGAATCATCTGAGTCAGATCGCGACTTCAGAGCGGGTCCGCGAATCATTTGAGTCATATGAGTCAGATCGGGACTTCAGAGCGGGTTCGCGAATCATCTGAGTCAGATCGCGACTTCAGAGCGGGTTCGTGAATCATTTGAGTAATATGAATCTTTCTTTTACTGTTTATAATTCAAAGTTTACATTTCTGAGAATGCTTTCACGTGTGTTCGACTGGAATGTTAAAAGTGGGTTTCTTTTTATCATGTCTTTATTAATTGTCATTGACTTACCCAGTTGTCTTATAAACCCAAAGATATTTGGAAGAATGTTTGTAACAATTGAGTTCCAATGGGGTTGCTGTGTCCATTTCTTTTACTGTCTATGGGAAAGTCCCAAAAACACACACACACAAATCCGAGTGGATTCATAGTAAATGACGATTTGTACATTCAGACACTCGTACATTTTAAACATTCAAAGGTCTTTGTGCACAGTTGTATATCTACAAATTGTTTTTTTTTTTTTTGCATTTGTGAAATGTATTTTATAAATATATAATTTTATTTTGCGCTTGTGAATTGCTTTTTGTGAATATATTTTTTTTCACGCACGTGAATTTTTTTTTGGTGTGTAAGTGAATTAGGTTTCATGCATGTGAAATTGTCTACGCATGTGTGAATCGTGTTTTTTGTGTGAATTATGTTTGAGACTAATCTGCTTCTATAGATATGTGATATTTCTGTTCTGTGATATTCAGACGGAGGCGCTGTTTCACACTTTAAATCATATCTCAACACTGATTAAACATCTACTTCTTGTCAGTTCACAAAAAATGTTTCTCCTTTCTGTGTTGACAACGTCCCTTTTTAAATATTAGTGATGCTGAGACACTGGTTCATGCCTTATTACTTCTCGACTCGACTACAGTAATTCTCCTTTCCACCAAACACAACTTTCATAAGCTCAATTATATCCAGAACTGCAGCTGGAGTTCTCAAGTTTTGTATTCAGTGCTTCAAGATTCTCCTCATCACCTTCAAAGGACTTCGTGGTCTGACTTTCTTTCTTAATTTGAACATAAACTGAGATCATGTGAGAAATTTTTTTGTTCATACAATGGAAGTCTATGGTAACCAAAACAGTTTAACTTTTGGGACAAATGTCGCTGATAAATATGATATTTGGCTTTGGTAAGGCATGGCACATATGGGCCAAACTTTCACCATATATATATATGTTGCCATGGCTTTAGACTTGGAGGGAATTTTCACTGTTACTGTAACCTATCAACATTTTCAAATCATGTGCAAATATCATTTACAATTTTTTTTTTAAAATAACACCAACAACAAAATATATATAATTCATCTAAATCATAATCTCAGGTGGTGTTCTATCATTGATTTATGGGTCCTACAGAGTTAAAGTTATGCAAAATCTTGCATAATGACTCTCATAGTCAGAATATCAATAGATGTTAAAGAATTTAATGTACTCATAAACACAGGCAAAATCCACTTTTTGCAGATGCCCAAAATTCCAGAATAAACCAGATATACAAGACATGTTTCTCGATCAGTCTTTAATGGGGAGACAGTAACTACAGAGTGTTAATCCATTTGCACTACAAGGACCCACCATTGGATTATTTGTTTGCATTTAACGCTGTTCATATAACTTGTGTACATTTGAACATTGTGTCAGCTGGCGTCACACACACAAATACCTCACCTGAAAGGGAGCGAAAAAGAGATTAATGAATAACATGCATCCAGAAGCTGACCCAAACAACCCCCTCAACCACTGCATAAAGAGATATTTTAATTACCCTGTTCTTGAGTCCTATAAGACGGGGAAAAAATGAGTGCATTAGTGGAGTCATTTCAGAAAAACATAATGCAACAGCTAATTTCAACTAATTTTTTGAAAAGATAGCCTTACTTAATGTCCTGCTTTTCCAGGAGACACCTGTAGGTAGCGATCTCCTGCTCCAGACGGCTCTTGATGTCCAGGAGTGCAGCATAGTCTCTGCCCTGCTGCTCAATGCCACTGCGCACCTGACAAAGCTCTGCCTCGTATGCGTCGATGTGTTTCTGGAAACCTGCTAGCATAGTGCTGTACCTAGCCTCTGTTTCCAACAGTGAGCACTCCAGTGCTCTTTTCTGTGTGGGTAAGAAGCAGAACAAAAACTCATTTGATTAATTCATAAGTAATTTATAAGGAACCATTTACAAAGTGTATGATGACCTAGTGTTTTAAAATCTGTTTAGATTATGCAAAAAGGTGTTGTGCATTCCAACCTTTGAGTTTAAATCACACAAAATGTATATTTTGTCAGGCTAGTCCGTCTATAATGCGCCTGTATCCTCACCATGCTGATTTGAGACTGTAGCTCGATCTCCAGACACTGCAAGGTACGCCGCAAATCTGAGATCTGTGACCTAGAGGTTTCTAGGCACTCTGTATTGTTGGCCACGTCTTTGCACAGATGCGCCGTCTTAAAGAGAGTCATAAACACACACCACTGTCATTCTGTACTGTGTGATGTATTCTCAGAAGTCTGGAGAAATATATGACGTCAAATAACCATCCACAGGACTCAAAGAAACAGTGGATGAAGTCTCACCTTCTCTTTGAACCAGCACTCCTGATCTCTGCGGTGTTTGTCTATGATGTTCTCGTAATGACAACGGATTTCTTCCAAAACCTTGTTCAGGTCTTGCTGAGGAGCAGCATCCACTTCCACACACACTTCTGTGTCTGTCAGCTGACACAGTAGTGCTGCCACATCCTATAAACACACATGACTCAAGAATCAATTCTTGACTAAGGCATTTTTATTTAAAACTATATATAAAAAACCAACAAACATAATTCTACACCAAGCTAGGCTTCATACTGCTTATGGCACAAAGACCAGTTACACATAATTATATCTGAGACAGGCAAACTATGTCAAACCTCCTGGTGGTTCTTCTTCAAACATGCTAGATCTTCCTGCAGACCCTCGATCTTTATCTTCAGGTCGGCCTTGGTCAGGGTCATCTGGTCCAGCAAGGGCCGCAGGTTAGCGATGTCAGCCTCCACAGACTGTCGCACAGCTAACTCTTGCTGATATCTAAATGTGGGATGTACAGGAAGGCGAACAAACTCACCATTCATGTATGAAATACAAACTCTTAAAGGAATAGTCCACCCAAAAATAAACTTTTGTGATTAATTACTCACCCTCACATCATTCCACACCTGAAATCTTCAGAAAACAAATTTTTTGAATATTTTTGATTCAATCTGACAGCTTTCTGACCCTGCATAGAAAGCAATGAAACTACCCATTTGTAGAACTCAGATATGCTGAGGCTGGATGAGAAAGGATGATTTGCTTTTTTTTGCCCAGCCTTACTTACATGAACCAGAATATACATACAGTGAACTAAGAGAGTTGGACCTGCTATGCTCCTGTGTTAGCAGCACCACACGCATGGGCTGTGGTAATCTTGTAATTTGCGCATCGAAAGACTGAGATGGAAGAGAAGAATTGGTTGAATAAAGTCTTTATTTTTTTCTCATAAGTGTTCTCATAACTTTGTAAATAATGGTTAAACCACTGATGTCACATGGACTATTTTCATCGAAAATATCTACATTTGTGTTCCGAAGATGAACAAAAGTCTTATGGGTTAGGAACGACATGAAGGTGAGTAATTAATGACATGATTTTAATTTTTAGGTGAACTAACTTTTTAATAGTTTATGCTAAAGCTATCAAGCTATGGTTACAGAGGAAGGTTATTTGACAGAACTCACTTTATCCTGAAGTCATCAGCAGCCAGTTTAGAGTTGTCGAACTGCAGGAGGATGTTGGCGTTGTTGATGGTAGCAGCTTCAATCTACAATGTAAAACATTGTTGTAAATATATATTAATGTAGTGCATACTATAAATGTTTTCCATCATTCCATCCATTAAAAAAAGTACCAGGAGTACCTTTTCCTTTAGGCAGTTGATGGTGTTCCAGTAGGGGCTGTAGTCTCTCTGTGCGATCGGCCCCTTCTTCTCGTAGTACTCACAGATCTGCCTCTCCAGATTGGCATTGGCAGCCTCCAGCGAGCGCACCTTCTCCAGGTAGGACGCCAGACGGTCGTTCAGGTTCTGCATGGTGCACTTCTCATTCACCTGGATGTAGTCACAGTTCCCGAGCGTGATTCCGAATCCTCCGCTGTACGGTTTGCCATAACATACGTTTCCTCCACTGATTTTGCTCTGCAGATTTGGATAGCAGCCAACTCTGGAGGAAGAGATGCGGGTGCTTCCTCCAAAACCACAGCCATAAACACTGTAGGCTTTGGGTCCGCAAGAAGATATCGAACCACAGCGAATTGGAGTGACTGTGGACTTAGAAACCATGCTCTTGGGACTGAGGTTGGATGATGTACGGAGAGAGAACGACATGGTGGATGGACACGGAGATGAGATAAAACCAGAGAGCAAACCGTTAGAGTTCTCCTGACGAAGATGGGAACTTTGAGCCCGTCTCTTACCTCTTATAGAGATGCAGATCCAGGGCGGCTCCTGCACTTTGTGGGAGAAGGAGACAGGGTGTGTGAGAAGTGTTCTGTGCCAGCTTAACGCCCTTTGACAGTTAAGGGAAGAAAAGGGAGTTTATGCATGTTTAAGGTCATGCAAGGTTAGATTTGTAAAAACCGAATGACATTTTCAGTTATTTATTGTTCATTTATTTATCTCCTTTATTATTATACACTAGTCAAGATTTAATGTGGATCAAAACCTTTCATCAAAGTTGTCCTAAAACCTAAAACCAAAATGCGTCCCTGTCTTAGGACAACTTTGATGAACTGAACTTTTGATCCACTTCAAATGTTGACTGCTGTATTTTCCTTACAGTGCTATAATGGTTTATATTGACCTGGCTAGTCATGCTAAAACTACTGGTCTCTCCTAAAAAGTTAAGATGGAAGGGTTAAAAGGCCTGTTAGACCTGACTGAGACAAATACCTTGTTCAAGAGCACTACCAAGTCATAGTTTAATGTAACAGCAGCAGCTCTGGGGATGTGACCAAAAAAATAAAAAATAAATAAAAACATTCTGTACATATATTGCTGTCAAACGATTAATCGCGATTAATCACATCCAAAATAAAAGCTTTTATTTGTTGTATGTTTGAATATATATTATGTTTATATAAATACACACATATGCATGCATATATTTAAGAAAAATATGCACCAATATATTGTAAAACATTTTTTACTTATTTTGGATGCAATTAATCACGAATAATCATTTGACAGCACTAATCTCTCTCTCTCTTTCTCTCTCTCTCTCAATATATATATATATATATATATATATATATATGTGTGTGTGTGTGTGTGTGTGTGTGTGTTTGTGTGTGTGTGTGTGTGTGTGTGTGTGTGTGTGTGATTCCCAAATATTAATCTTGGAGTGACCAGGCCATAAGTGTGTGAGAGAAATATCAGAATTATAGCCTTTAGGGTTGCTTGTGCACAAGCACAAAATTAATGAAAAATAAATTTTAACTAATTCCTCGAATGGCACAGTGGGTTTCATTATGTTCTGTTGAGAATTATAGTGATTTTTTTTGTTCTTTTGAGAAATCATCCAATACACAGTGAATATTTCACAGCAAAAGCAATTTTATACTATACTAGCGCTCAGTGGGTTTAGTTATTGCTAACCAGCCACATTGTATTTGATCCGTAGGCCATTGCAATAATAGCTTTATGGTGCCAGTGTGGAAGTATCATGGGTATAGTAACAAATGGAAGCTTTCTCTGATGTGCTCAAGTGGCACATTTGATAAGTTTTATCAGCTCATGATTAAGCTAATAACACATTCTCACCCCTGTTTAGTCGAACACCTGCTTTTATTTGGCTATGAAAATGGCCAGTTGCAATTGCTTCAGTGACTGTAGAGAAAATTATAGCCTCACCCTATCTTTTAATTTGGTTTTAAATTAAGCTATGATTTAGTGTAGTTAAATGATAATAGTTTTGAATAGTATAATTGATCACTCATTAAGTTGTTAAGAGTCACTAGGGCTAGATTAACAAGGTGTCATTGGTTTAGTTAATTGTGTTCTTGTTATAGTAATAGTAGTCTTAAAAACAAAGAGTATAATGTACTATTAAGAAGGTTAAAACTACAGTCAGAAGACTGTTTGTACTTGACTTTAAGTGTAATGTCTCCTTGAATTTCTAGTAGATAAATATAAAAACGATTTGAGACATAGCACAAAAAACATAGACATTAAAAGTAAATGTGCTGTAAAACTCCTGCATCTCTTCTATCGAACTGTACATTTCTTCAGAATTCTTCTCTCTTCAGAAGTTATCGACTCTGTTGAATTCAACTTTAAGTGATTTTTTACTGGTTGATGCAATGGCCGTGCCTTTCAAAATTGATGACATTTATCTGAATTACACTTTTATGACATTTTAATCATCCTATAACACTAGAATTCTCTATTCTTTTTCAATTCAATTTTTCTTGTTTTCTTTTTTTTTTTTTTTTTTTTTTTTTATACTTGCTGTATGTACTGTGTTATACTAACCAGGACTTGCCACTGCACTGTTGTCCTCATAAGCAAGTCACTTTGGATAAAAGCATCTGCTAAATGACTAAATGTAAATGTTTTTTTTTCTCAGTTCTAAGAAATACTTACTGGCACTGAGAAATTATAGCTTTGCCAATTATAGTCATTCATTCACTAATAGTTGTGGTATTAGGGTCAGTCATCTAATTAGTGCTTTAAGTTGATGGTTGTGGTCCCGGATGTTAGAGGGAGCATGGTCATATATCTTAGCATCTGTGACAAATAAAGATCACGTTATAAAGTGTGCCTGAGGACGACTTGTGATATGTATCTGCAGTGGAGAGTTGTGTCTAAGTAGACTGTAAGGGGTCTGGTATGGGTATGGGCATTGATGTTAGTCATGACAAGCTCTCAAAGCACTTCATGATGATATGTCAGAGTGCTACAGGGTTAAAGTAATTAAAGTTGGTTATTGTTGACTTCTTGGGCGCCGGAATGATTAAGTTTTAATTTAAATAATAAACTGTCAAACATCTGTATGAAATGAAACAGTCATAGGTCTATCAAACTGGACATTTTTAGGTGTATTATACGCGTTATTTCCTCATTTTTATTCTCTGTTCAATAACAACCAATATGTAAGTGAAACCATAATAAACTTAAATAGAAATAATCAAATATTTATTGGGCTCTTTTTCCACTGATAAACACTTTTAGCCAGAGTTTCATACATAACAAATAATTTGTGATTATTTTAGATAACCAGTGAAGCCAATGAACCCAATGCTCAGAAATCGAATGTACCCACATGTTTGACCATGTTCTGTTTAAAATCTGAGAATGATATTTCTAATATTGCATGCCATGCAAGTATGTTTAGAAGAGTTTCTAAAATGCTAACTAATACTTTGTAATACCAGCATAAACCAGCAAAGAGCCAGCATAAACCAGCAAATGACCATCAAAGAACCAGCATAAACCATCAAAGAGCCAGCATAAACCAGCAAAGGACCAGCAAAGGACAAGCATAAACCAGCAAAGAGCCAGCATAAACCAGCAAAGAACCAGCATGAACCAGCAAAAGACCTGCATAAACCAGCATAAACTAGCAAAAACTGCATAAACCGGCAAAGAACCATCTTAAACCAGCAAAGGACCATCATAAACCAGCAAAGGACCATCATTAACCATCAAAGAGCCAGCATAAACCAACAAATGACCATCAAAGAACCAGCATAAACCATCAAAGAGCCAGCATAAACCAGCAAAGGACCAGCAAAGGACAAGCATAAACCAGCAAAGGACCATCATTAACCATCAAAGAGCCAGCATAAACCAGCAAAGGACCAGCATAAACCATCAAAGAGCCAGCATAAACCAGCAATGGACCAGCATTAACCAGCAAAGAGCCAGCGTTAACCAGCAAAGAGCCAGCATAAACCAGCAAAGAGCCAGCATAAACCAGCAAAGAGCCAGCATAAACCAGCAAAGGACCATGCCAGCAAAGAGCCAGCATAAACCAGCAAAGGATCAGCATAAACCAGCATACCATCTTCAAAACATACCTATATGTTACTTAGAACATATTCATATAGGGGGAAAAAATTTACATTGCAAAAAAATGACACAATTTTAGGCCTACTGTATTTTTTTTATCAAATAAACGCAGTCTTGGTAAGCACATGAGACTTCTTTGAAAACATAAAAATCTTTTTAAAATGACAAGAATGATAAATATTTAATTAGCCTAATAACTCAATTTTAACTTTTGGATTTGAAGCAAAAAAATAAATTGAAAATCAGACAAAACTGTATTTAACAGCTTCCAAGAGAAAAAAACAACAACAACAAAAAACACATCACAATCCAATGAAGCATGATGCAAATATATATACCGTATTTTCCGGACTATAAGTCACACTTTTTTCATAGTTTGGCTGGTCCTTCGACTTATAGTCAGGTGCGACTTATTTATCAAAATTAATTTGACATGAATCGAGAGAAATAAACCAAGAGAGAACATTACCGTCTACAGCCGCGAGAGGGCGCTGGTAATGTTTTCTCTTGGTTCTAAATAAATGCGACTTGTATGTTTTTGTTGTACATGTCATACATACACAAATCATATGAATATAAATATATGTAAATATTTTCAAAATATATAGGCTACTGTATGTGTATTTGTATATATACAGAACACACACATATATAATGTAACTTTTATTTAGGATGCAATGAATCGTTTGACAGCACTAATATATTTATTTATTTTTTTGTCGTCTAGGAGCTTCACCCATCCTGTTCGGCTCTGGACCAATAGAGAGTGTCATCGATGAGAATCGGAGCCAATGAGAGGACAGTATTCCAGGAATCCGGGAATTTAGCAAAAGGGCGATGCGTCCATGTAACGGGATTCTTCACATCTGCGTTTACTGCTATCAGACGCAAAGCCCATGCTCACCGAAGAGCTTCTAATATAAACTTTAAGGTAAAAGCGACTTTTAATTTTACGCATTTATGGACTCTAAAGGGTTATGTAGACTTGCTGGAGCAAATACTCGTGGATGGTTCATATGTTTTTCATTTACACGGCCGCAGGCTTCTTGCGAACACGATCCTTCCGCTTTGTTGTAAAAAACATAAGCAGTTCATCCAAAAAGACAAAACGCTTCTCTTTGGTTATGAAACATATCAATTTACAGCTTTTAAATTGCCTACATGACGAACGTTTCCAGGCTGTATGATTGGAATTGCTGAGCACTATTTTGGTTTGACTTGACTAGACACATATGATGATGCACAAACACGGATGAGTCTCTGTTTCTCGCTCTTTTTTCAGATGCAGTTTATGCTGCTCTTCAGCAGACAGGGAAAGCTGCGGCTTCAGAAATGGTACGTGGCTCTGTCAGACACACAGAAGAAGAAGATCTCCCGGGAGGTCATTCAGATAGTGCTGGCACGCAAACCCAAGATGTGCAGCTTCCTGGAATGGAGGGATCTGAAAATAGTTTACAAAAGGTTAGAAAACCATGCTGAATGGTGTGGACTGCATGGAAGGAACTATAGCGCCACTGTATTGGATACTTTCCATGAACATGATTGACTTGGGTGTTCCCTGACTTAAAAAAAAAGCATTATTGAAACAAAAACCTATTTTTGTGATAAATATGTCTGATAAACTGTGATCTGACTAACCTAGTAAGAAAAGTAGTAGCCTAGTAGCTAAACCTTTATTGTTTGCATCACCCTCTTAAAATGGTAAACATGGTCCATCCCACAGTAGAGCTCTTGACCTTCTCTATGGTATTCAACAATTAAAATGACAAGAATGATAAATATTTAATTAGCCTGATAACTAAAATGTAACTTTTGGATTTGAAGCAAAAAAAAATATATATATGAAAATCAGACAAAACTGTATTTAACAGCTTCAGTGAGAAACAACAACAACAACAAAAACACATCACAATCCAATGAAGCATGATGCAAATATATATATCGTATTTTTCAGACTAAAAGTCACACTTTGGCTGGTCCTGCGACTTATAGTCAGGTGCGATTTATTTATCAAAATTAATTTGACATGAATTGGAATAATCCAATAGAGAACATTATCTACAGCCGCGAGGGGGCGCTCTATGCTGCTCAGTGCTACTGTAGTCTACACTGAAGACATAGAGCGCCCTCTCGCGGCTGTAGACGGTAATTTTTTCTCTTGGTTCTAAATAAATGCAACTTATATGTTTTTTTCCTCTTCATGACGCATTTTTGGACTGATGCGACTTATACTTAGGTGCGACTTATAGTACGAAAAATACAATATATATATATTTGTGTGTGTGTGTGTGTGTGTGTGTGTGTGCGCATAATAGCAGTTATAAGTAGTTATATGCATATACCATTAACAACCTTGGTTTAAAATGAAATATTAAAAATAAATAAATGAACCTGTCATGTTGTATTTAAGTATGGTTGAGGTTTTTTTATTTTTTTATTTGATACTAATGTAAGTTTTTACTGTTAGTTCTCAACTTTTGGTTTAGTATATTGCCCAGTGCTACATTAATCACAGTCATATTGCGTTATATATTTTCATCACGGTAGATGAGAATGATTGCTCAGGACAAAATTATATTGTTTTTAATGGTTTGTACTGGGTAGCTTTACACTGCGGCCAAACAGAGAGGAACAGACAAAAGCATTTCACTTTCTTTGTACTGTTTGAATTTATGTGCTGAGCTTGTTTTGCATTTCAGATATGCCAGCCTGTACTTTTGCTGTGCTGTGGAGGACCAGGAGAATGAGCTGATAACCCTCGAGATCATCCACAGATATGTGGAGCTGCTGGACAAATATTTTGGCAGTGTGAGTGTCAAAATATTCAGTGTTTTTGTCAGCATTTGCTTTTTAACCTCAAGAAAAATTGCATCTCTCTCCAATTACTCGTCCTCATATTGATCCCTCATACAAAAACAAAAAATTCACCATAAAGTAGTGCTGCATGATGAATCATAATTTAAATCTCTTATTCTCTCGATCTATTAAGCATCTAATTATCTGTGCTATATATACAAAATGAATGACAGTAACTGTTATTAATAGTCATGATTATAGTTTTGACCAAAATAATCATGATTAAGTTTAGATTCATAATATAATTTTTTTCTAAATAATTTTTTTGAAATAGTCGTGATTAACCATTATTTTGCATTATCATATTAAACCGATGACCAGATTTGTTGCTCTATTTACCAGCAATAACTCATTGTGCAACTCTGTGTGTGTTTTGTACACCAGGTGTGTGAACTGGACATTATCTTCAACTTTGAGAAAGCCTATTACATTCTGGATGAGTTCATACTGGGCGGTGAAGCCCAGGAGACATCGAAGAAGAACGTTCTGAAGGCCATAGAGCAGGCTGACATGCTGCAAGAGGTGAAGAACATACACATTGCTTGTTTTTGTAATATATAGAGTGACAATTGAGCCTTTTCTAAGTTGTTGAATGAATTTTCTCTTTCAGGAAGCAGAGACACCACGTAGTGTTCTGGAGGAGATTGGACTGACATAAATGATGAGAACTCATCCTACCCAAACACTAACACACATCTTCCTTTTTTTTTCATTTACTCTACATTTGTATTTAGGTTAGCTTGCAGGCAAAAGTAGTGATCAGTACTTACTGCATAAACAGTTAAATATTGACACTTGTATTTCTGCTGCCAAATATCTGAGGGAATCAAGCATGTTGAAATGTTCATGCCACACTATCTTACTAGTTATGCAAATTTCCTATAGTGTTCGGCTGTTTGGATTCAGGTATGGATCGGTACATGTGTAGCGAAGTTTAGAGTCAACATCCCCACACAACATCTTATCTGTAGATATTAAGCATTACCTCTCACCTTCAGCTGCCTTAAAACACTAATTTCCAGCTCACACTGTTGCCAGTATCTTATGCAACTCTCAGTAGATCCGAGTCAGTGGGTTGTCACTGTTCAAGACAAGGGGGAGATAGATATTGTAACTCAACATTCAACATTTTTGTGCATAAATTCATAGATTGTATTATGGCACAAGTAAAGGTCAGTATTAGTTAAGTCTTGACCAGAAACACTGTAATGATTTGTTCCTGTAAACACTTAATTGATTCAGGCATATACCATTAAACAGCCAACGGTTTCATTTCCAATGCCAAAGAATCTTTTCCATCACCCTCATGCCTTTTTCCTTTAAATCATCTTCGTATGCTGTCATATTGGACTTTGATTTTCTGACTTACTTTTGAAGATGTCTTTTGAAGCTTCATCAAAACAAAAGAATAAAGTCAGATATTGCAGCATGTTGTGCAATTCTTTAATGATCTTTTACTAGTAAAAATACTTGATGCGTATACTCATCATCAAATGTATCTTAAAGGGATAGTTCACCCAAAAATGAAAGGTTGTTCCAAACCTGTATGAATTTCTTTTTTGTGTTGAGCATAAAAGAAGATATTTTGGAAAAGGGTGGTAACCAAAGTTTCTGGTCCCTACTGACTTTAACAGTGTTTTTTTACATACTATGAAAGTCAGAAGGGACCAACAACTGGTCACCAACATTCTTCAATATATCTTCTATGTATAACAGAAGAAAAAAAAAACTCATACATATTTGGAACAACTTGAGGGTGAGTTTTTAACAGGGCTCTATGATTTCTGCAATGCGGAAAACGCAGAGGGAATCACTGAATCCAGTCATAACGGAATTTGCTGTACAATGTGGAATGCCACAGAATTTTTAATTAATAAATCAATAGAGGGTCAGTATACTTAAATTATAACTAGTGTGTGAATATTATGCTGCAAAACATTATTTACATATTATTAACAAGTAGAAACTGTAACAGAAATATATATTACTACTACTATTATTACAACATTATTTTTTAAGGAATATTTGCCAGCATTTTTTTTTTTTAAAAATGTAAGTACATAAAACTATTAATGAGGGAAAAATGAATAAAATTATATATACACAATATATTCTCTCTGGTGATTAATGCAAGACCTCTCCAATCATTTCATCTGCTTAAGATATTTCTACTGCTTACTTTTGTTGTCACAACCTTAAATAAAATGATCCCTAAGATCTGCTTACCCACGTTATGTCATGGAATCTCTCACTGAAAACAAACAAAATGTCATTTCTATCACCAACACTTTCAGAAAAGATTAGATTTAATTACAAATATACAGGAAAAGTTTTCATCAGTAAACTAGGAAAACTAAAATAAGGAAAACTAGGCATTTAAAACAGCAGCTTTAAGACATCAGAAACAGTTTATGTATAATCTATCCAGACTGTGTGATGCCATCAGATTTAGTAGCATCTGTAAGTGCACAATGGATTTCCTCACAATGGACAGCCCTCCAAATCTGTGGTCTCTACTCCATCTGCTGGTGAACCTGTGCTGGACGCCACAGCTGGACACAGCTCTTTTTATTTATAAATTTATTCATCTTTCTTTTGTGTTTCTTTTTGCCCTTTTTCTTCTTGCTCTTTTTAGAGTGTTTGTGGTGATGTGCATTCATTCGGTCAGAGATTTCTGGGCTTTGGCTTTCCATCCTGTGACTCTTCCATTTGACAGAACTGTTTTTGGACACTTGGACACTTTGGACTTAAATATTTTTAATAACTTAATTTAATATTTTTTGTATTTGTTACTATGACTATATTACAATAAAGTATTAAAGGTAAATCTAAATGTTTTATCTAAGTCTATTATGTTTTCTAAATATTTAGATACACTTTTACATATTTAGCTATCTCTCTCTCTCTCTCTCTCTCTCTCTCTATATATATATATATATATATATACAGATATACATAAGATATGTATGTATGCAAGGAAATTATAACATTAAATAAATTGTGTAAATACAGAGTAACTAATCAAATTACAAGTTATTATAAGTTACCTGCTTCTTTTCTAGCAATTTCTCATTTAAGAATAGCTCGTCGTTAAAAAAAAAATTATTAAATAAAGAGTTATTTATAAATAGCAAAGTTTTTTTTTTTTAATGTTTGCTTACTGATTTCTACACAGCTACAAAATAACACAAATATACAACACCTGAGCATAACAGAAGCAGTTTCACACTCATCCAACCGACTGTGCGAGTCCTGCGGCTCTGGTGGTTCGTCTGAAACGAGCAACAGTTATTGTCCGTCATATTAAAACATTATTTACACATTGCGACGGTTGACAATAACGTGAAAACTCCGAATAATGGCAACACATTTCACACCAATCATATAAGGCGCGCACGAAGGTGACGTCACCTTTACCGTCGCACTCGATGCGCATGCTCAATGCTCGAGCGCGCTCGGAGCTTGTGTTACAAGAGTCGCGAGCGTAGAACCCCGCAAAGCTGTTTATTCTGCTTTTTGGCTGTAAACCACATAGTTTATTAAGTGGCTACCTTGCGGGAAATCACGCCAAAAATGGCAGACAAAGAAGGTAAGGTTTTTGCGTAGTGAATTTCGTGCAGTATTTTTTTTTTGTTTTGGTAGAGTTTGTTAGCTTTAGCCTGATGTGCTAATGAATTTGACCCACATATTGTCATGAGAATGAATGAGTGTCACAGTCTAAGCCCGTATTTACCAAATACTCACGGTTCAATAAGGTTCATCTGGCGTTACTGGCGTTATTAAATTATTCTACTGACTGGATTACTGGATTTTTTTTTCAAAATGAAATTTTGTCGTTCTTGACTTCCGTCCATCATTCATATGTTGCGATGTAACTAACGTTACTAGTTGAGGAACTTAATCGTGTTACACTCAAGTTCCTGCTAATTTATATGAGAATACAATCTTTTTTTTTTTTTTACTACTCAATGAGTATTAAATCACTCAATGTTTTCATCTGGACGCATTTGCCACGGATTTATCCATCTGTTTTCTCTTCTTAGTGTACGACGATGCAGTGGAGGAGAGAGTTATAAATGAGGAATACAAGATTTGGAAGAAAAATACACCATTCCTGTATGATCTAGTCATGACACATGCACTTGAGTGGCCGAGTTTGACGGTGCAGTGGCTTCCTGATGTGAACAGGTAATCCAATAACTAGCCTTTCCATCTTTGGAAACACATGACTGGGACTCTTCAAAATTATTGTATATCATTGTGCAGGCCTGAGGGAAAGGACTACGTGGTTCATCGGCTGGTGTTGGGCACACACACTTCAGATGAGCAGAACCACTTGGTTATCGCCAGTGTTCAGATCCCTAATGATGATGCTCAGTTTGACGCGTCCCACTACGACAGTGAGAAAGGAGGTAAGAACTGAACGGATAATTTAGTATGTTGTTCACGTTGAAGCCAGTATACAAAAATTTATTTTATGTGTTTGTTTCTTCAGCAGGTATGATCAGGACGTTGGGGGTAAACCCAGATTCACTTGATGAATGAGAGGAAATCGCTTCTCGAATATGTTTCATTTTCGATAACCTCATGCATGTGGACTGGATCATGCTTATGCATATATTTAGATGGATGTTAAATGAAAAAGGAAAAAAAAAACACAATTGATTCGCCATCGTGTCATTCCTAAGCTTTGAAAATACAAAGTAATATATTTTTTTTTTAATCTGAAAGATTGAAAGTAACATGCATCCAATCAGGTTTCATGAAAAATGGCTTTGTGTTTTTAAAGATTAACCAGATGTATCAAGTGTTATTTTTTGTTTGTTTGTATTTATTTTAATGATACAAACTGATGATTTCATAAACTTGACCCATTACAGAGACCAGATGTTGGACATCATTAATGCTTGTATTTTTCTCAGAATTTGGAGGGTTTGGGTCGGTGAGTGGAAAGATCGAGATTGAAATTAAGATCAACCATGAAGGAGAAGTGAACCGAGCCAGATACATGCCGCAAAACCCCTGCATCATCGCCACCAAGACCCCCACTTCGGACGTGCTGGTGTTTGACTACACCAAACACCCATCCAAGCCAGGTCTGTGGGTCTCAGTCACTGATAAATTGTACCGATTATTTTGTACTTCTACGCACAGAAGAAATGGCCACATAAAAAGGTTCTCAACCTTGTTCTAATGTTAGTGAATTTGAATGACCAAGTGCGCAAGTTTATTCATTTGCATAAAGCAAGCCCAAACCATCTCCTTATACAGGCTTTCTGCACAACCTTTCCTTTACAGCTCTCCAACACACTCTAAAGATGCGTTCTAGTCTGAAAGATGCAAGATCCTTGAGCAATGGCAAGTTTGCCATCCTCAAAACCAGTTCAAACTCATTAAACACCTTTTATACAGCCCTCTTATTAGGCAACTGTACATGCGCGTATCTGTGCATGTATACAGAGTAACCACTTAGTGCGCACTATAACACAGCTTTTATGATGGTATAAGGTGAAATATATTTAAGATGATAAGTATATTTAACCCTTCTGCAGTCTTTGATAATTTCTGACTGGAGAAGTTTAGGTTTCGAATTAAAAAAATCACAGCTTCATCGGAATGGTACCTACCTAACTTGTTATATTTCAGGTGTCCGGTCACTTTTGACTGTGAAGACCATGAGTGGGACTCCCAAATGAGGAGCGCACGAGGGTTAACATGACTCTTAGGATGACACTTATTTTTATTTTTTATTATTTTTTGGAGAAAAGTTATTGGTGAAAAATGATTTGTTCTTGAATACATTCTGAGATTTTAGGCCAAAATTCATGCATACACACTCTTAGTAAATGAAACCCAGTGTTTTTTTTAGTTTGTTTATCCAAAGAATCCATGTAAATTATGTAACAATTATTTTACAAATGAATTAATCTGATTATATCCGATTAATTTTATTTAAACCAAGTACAGTGATTTAATCTCTATTTTATTAAATTTATTTACAACTACTGCACAATATTGTCCTTCAAAAATGTCCCAATTGAGGGTTATGAAAACAAATATAGTGAATGGTATGTGGACTATGCCATAAATTGCGTAAAAGGGTTTAAATATAGATATTAAATTCTAAAGCCTGTTCAAAGTAGTACATAAGACAAAAGCGAAGTCTGAAGCTCAATGGAGATTCAACACAGAAGCTCGGTCTCAGGCCTCTGGTATTTTTCAGATGCGTTTTGTCCAAAGTAATGCATTTAAAACTGCCATGAATGGCGGTTGGTTTCCATACACTGCATACTGATGCAATTAATTGACAATCAGATTTGTTGCAGCTCAATCTTTAATCATGTATGAAGATGCTTGCTTTGAATAATAATGGTAATTTGTCCATTTGCAGACCCCAGTGGAGAGTGTAGTCCAGACCTGAGACTGCGGGGGCATCAGAAGGAGGGGTACGGTTTGTCCTGGAACGCCAACCTGAGTGGAAACTTGCTTAGTGCATCGGACGACCATGTGAGTGATCTCTATTCAAAGCAGTGTCATTTAATAATCTCTGATATTCTATTATAATTTTTTTTTTTTTATTAGATTTTATGATTCGATTTTATAATTTAATTAACGGTATTGTCATTTTTAGTAGTTTTAGATATGTATTTTTTATTATCATTTTAGTTATTATACTAAAAGATAAACTAATTGAAAAAAATAAATGTTGCCTTGTTAACTAGCTGAAATACAATATGCGTTTTATTATTTAACTTAAAAAAAAATTTTTTTTTAGTTTGCAATCATAAACCTTTGTACTTGAAACTTGTTTGTTGTAAGATCATTCGTTGTTCAACTTTAGATTAGGGATGTAACGATAACTGGTTTGACGATAAATCATAAGATTCCCTATGGTTAGTATGACTGTTTCATATTTTAATTATCGTTATAACCGTATTCGATTACCGCAATTTGAATTACTGAGAATAGATAAATATACTGTCCAGCATAAAGCACAGTTTTCAGGAACAAAAAATAAAAGACTGCTAAGGGAATTATACAAATGAATATAGAATTAATTACCGTATTTTTTGGACTATAAGTCGCACCTGAGTATAAGTTGCAACAGTCCAAAAATACGTCATGACGAGGAAAAAAACATATATAAGTCGCACTGGACTATAAGTTGCATTTATTTAGAACCAAAAACCAAGAGAAAACATTACCATCTACAGCCGCGAGGGGGCGCTATATGCTGCTCAGTGTAGACTACAGAAGCACAGAGCAGCATCTCTGGCAGCATAGAACGCCCTCTCGCGGCTGTAGACGGTAATGTTTCTCTTGGTTCATGTCAAATTAATTTTGATAAGTCGCAGGACAAGCCAAACTATGAAAAAAAAGTGTGACTTATAGTCCGGAAAATACAGTATATGAATCTACATCTGAAGGTTCTGATTGTCTTTAGGAAATTTGATGGCATTTTTATTTTTCATCTTTGCTCAATGTAATACCTAATAGTGTTCTTGATTGCAATGCTGCTTTGTCCATGGAGGTTATGGGGAACAGCTGTAAATCTGCTGTTCTAGAAGCGCCACCTAGTGTCAGAGTCGATATAAAAGGTTACATTTACATTCAGCCTGTGTGCAGTTTTTATCTGACCAACAGACTCAATTTGCATGCCCTGCTATAAATTTTAACCGGTTGATGGAAAAACCAAGCTTAGTTGGATTCTACACATTTAAACAATTTGGATAAGTAATCTAGAGTTGTTTATGGAGCAGATAAGATACATACAATAATTGATTAATCGATTATAATTTTTTATTTGAAGGCTGAAATGTGAGGTCTACCTTTTATGAAGTTTTTTTCAAAGCTTTATTTGAAGATTTCAAACATGCTATTAGATTGTTGTCATTTTAAAATCTGGTCAAATGTTACTGTTTTAGTATTCATGCAAACAAAAAATAAAAGAAATGTTCGTAACATTACATCCCTACTTTAGACGATCTGTCTATGGGACATCAGTGCTGTCCCAAAGGAGGGGAAGATAGTAGATGCCAAGACCATCTTCACAGGGCACACAGCTGTTGTGGAGGACGTGTCCTGGCACCTTCTACATGAATCGCTGTTCGGCTCTGTGGCTGATGACCAGAAACTCATGATGTGAGTAAGCTCTGCAGGAATCTATGAAATATGGCAAACTAATGTTTAAACATGTATCTAAATTCAGCATACTTATTTGAAGTGGATTCAGCTCATTAGAACATTTTGCATAACGTGGACAGGCCGTGTGGCATGGGTGCCACATTATCATAGACAATCATGATTAATAAGCTGAGAGAAGCACATATGGTCTATAGGACTTTTTTTTATGTTGAGATGGATTACACAATGAAATGTCTGTCTACAACAGCTGGGACACACGATCTAATAACACCTCAAAGCCTAGTCATGCCGTGGATGCCCACACAGCTGAAGTCAACTGCCTGTCCTTCAACTCCTACAGCGAGTTCATCCTGGCCACTGGCTCGGCAGACAAGGTCTGTGATCTGCATAATCACACATGCACACACATCTGTGAGACGTTTTGATTTGGAGATCCTTCCCCATGCAGAAGAGAACCCCTTAAAGCCTGAATTTGATGCTCACTGGTTTGATGTGTGTGTTTTTTGCTTTAGACTGTTGCATTGTGGGATCTGCGTAACCTGAAGCTGAAGCTTCACTCTTTTGAGTCACACAAGGATGAAATCTTCCAGGTAACACTCGAAGAATAGCACTTAAGATTCTGTGACAGTGTAACAATATTAAATCCAAGAAAAATGTAAACAGATTATTGCAGTTATAACGTTTGATGCACTTGACAGGTCCAGTGGTCTCCACATAACGAGACCATCCTGGCTTCCAGTGGCACAGACAGACGCCTCAATGTTTGGGATCTAAGGTATAACTTCATTACTTTCTTTATTCTGCTGATTTTCATTCCTGATGTTAATGTGAACATCTAACTATTTAGATGCACTGATGCCTTAAACATATATTGACTGAATTGTTACATGTATGTCCTCTAGTAAAATCGGAGAAGAGCAGTCTGCGGAGGACGCAGAGGACGGGCCACCTGAGCTGCTGGTGAGTAAAGAAGGACTTGCTGAAAACAATCGTACAGATACAGCTACTCTTGATGACTATTTCAATACCAAAGCAAAGACATGCTAAGTTTACAATATTTCATGTAAAATGTTGAATATTAGTATGACAATTTATATTTATTTATATATATATATATATATATATATATATATATATATATATATATATATATATATATATATATATATATATATATATATATATATGTATATATGTATATATGTATGTGAATATGAATTGATTTTTCTTTGTATGAAAAATGACTTTTAGACTTGCTTACCAAGGCTGCATTTATTAGATTAAAAAAAAATTGAAAAGAGTGATTATTTGAAGTATTGTTTCAATTTAAAAGAACTGTTCTGTTGTAATATTTTAAAATGCAATTAATTCATGTGATGCAAAGTTGAATTTTAACATTTCTCCAGTCTTCAGTGTCACATGATCCTTCAGAAATTACTCTAATATGCTGATTTGCTGCTCAAGAAATATATATATTTTTTTTATCAATGTATGTTGAAAAATGTTTTGCTGCCTAAAATTTTGTACATTTGTAGTATATTTTTACAAAGAATCCTTTGATGAATAGCAAAGTTGAAAGTTAGTACCAAAGTTCCAGTGCTTAACATCCCTACTGATATTTCTGACTTATTTTACCCTATTCTAACCCTATTTTTACTGACATCTAATGTATGGACAATTTTGATGTTTCGGTAGTTCATTCATGGTGGGCACACAGCTAAGATCTCTGATTTCTCCTGGAACCCAAATGACCCTTGGGTAATCTGTTCCGTGTCAGAGGACAACATTATGCAAGTATGGCAGATGGTAAGTTCAGCGAAAACATAAAGATTTACCTTCCTTTGGTAATGAAAGTCACTAATAAAGTAGTTTTTGATTTGTAGTTTTTGATCAACTCTGATATTAGGACTTTGTCATAATCTCAGACTAAATGTCTCTTTTCTAGGCTGAGAACATCTACAATGATGAAGAGCCGGACACCCCTGCATCAGAGCTGGAAGGGCAGGCGTCGTAATTGATCTCATTAAAGATCTACAACACTTTCATGAATTCCTACTCTTCAGCTTTTGCTTTGCAGTATTATTCAGTAAATTCCATAATCGTAGTTCCTACTCCATACATACCAGATACTTTAGCCATCACAGGGTCCTTCTGTAGACACTTTTCTAAAAAGTTTACCCCTTAGAAGTTTGGCGAAAGACTGCACCACTTGTTCAGTCACTTCTGAGAAGTTACGGCCTGGTGTGGCTTATCACAGTTTTAGTTTTTGTGCATAAACCTGGTGTCAGTTTTCAATAAATCTTTTGTAATAACTTTTAAAATGATTTTGTATTCCTAAATTGTTGATAACTCCCTGTACTTCACTTATGAAAATAAAGTACAGCTCAACTGTTAGATTTTTTTTCTCTTTCTCTTATACACTGAACAAAATTATAAACTCAACAATTTTGTTTTTGCCCCCATTTTTCATGAGCTGATATGAAAAATATATGGCTTTTTCTATGTACACAAAAGGCCTGTTTCTCTTAAATACTGTTCCTAAATCTGTGTTAGTGAGCACTTCTCCTTTGCCAAGATAATCCATCCACCTCACAGGTGTGGTATATCAAGATACTGATTAGACCGCATGATTATTGCACAGGTGTGCCTTAGTCTGGCCACAGTAAAAGGCAACTCTAAAATATGCTGTTTACTGTATTGTGGGGTTTGAAAACCAGTCACTATCTGGTGTGACCACCATTTGCCTCATGCAGTGCGACATATCTCCGTCTCGCATAGAGTTGATCAGGTTGTTGATTGTGGCCTGTGGCCTGTCCACATTCAGTGGCTGTGCGAAGTTGCTGGATATAGGCAAGAGCCGGAACACGCTGTCGTATACTCCGATCCAGAGAGTCCCAAACATGCTCAGTGGGTGACATCTGGTGAGTATGCTGACCATGCAAGAGCTGGGATGTTTTCAGCTTCCAGTAATTGTGTACAGATCCTTGCAACATGTGGCCATGCATTATCATGCTGATGATGGTCGTGGAGGAATGGCACAACAATGGGCCTCAGGATCTCATTACGGTATCTCTGCATTCAAAATACCATCAATAAAATGCACCTGTGGTTGGTGTCCATAACATATGACTGCCCCAACCATAACCCCACCACCACCATGAGCCAGTTGATCCACAATGTTGACATCAGCAAACTGCTCACCCAGACAACTGCATGTCTGCTATCTGCCCTGTACAGTGAAAACCGGGATTCATCTGTGAATAAAACGCCTATCCAAAGTGCCAGGCGCCATCGAATTGTGAGCATTTGCCCACTCAAGTTGGTCACTACGATGAATTGCAGACAGGTTGAGACCCCGATGAGGATGACCAGCATGTAGATGAGCTTCCCTGAGACGGTTTCTGACAGTTTATGCAGAAATTCTTTGGTTATGCAAAGCGATTGATGCAGCAGTTAAGGCACACCTGTCTAATCAGCATCTTGATATACCTCTCCTGTGAGGTTGATGGATTATCTCGGCAAAGGAGAAGTGCTCACTAACACAGATTTAGACAGATTTGTGAGCAATAATTGAGAGAAATAGGCCTTTTGTGAACATAGAAAGTCTTCGATCTTTAAGTTCAGCTCATGAAAATGGGGGGCAAAAACAAGCGTTGCATTTATAATTTTGTTCAGTGTATAAAGTTTTAAAAGTTCATTAAATAGTACTTCTTATTAGTGATGCACTGAAAATTAAAATTGGAAACCAAAAAGTCTAAATGCACTTAAAAATAAAATGGTATTAAGTAATCCAATTTATCTCATAGTCAACACTAAAATAAAAACAGTTCAAATTTAAACTACACATAAGGCAGCTTTTATAATAACAGAATTGATACGACAATTTAGTGTTGAAATATGGACATTTAAATGGTGGCTGTAATGAAAAACTTGATCTCACATGATGTTTACAAGCTGTTTTATAGACGTCTTAATACGGGTAAACACTCATGGAGCAATTACATGAGACGCGATACATTTCAGTAAGTTGTTCAGTTTCTTTCAACATACATTCTGATGCTCATTCATGTTTATTTCTTGCTATAACTAGTAGTAAAGTGGACCAAATAAACAGTTTCCGCTTGAACTGAAACACTACTGCGATTTGTATTTCTTAATAAAATTGAAAGCTGAGTATTTGTTCCATATTAAAAGCAAAGCTTATTGCGATTAAAATAATTTCCAGTGAAGTTAAAACATCAACAGAAAACATCTCAGACTAAAAGATTTGTGAGATTTATGAATCCACATCAGTATAAAAAATAAAAATGTTAATCCAGCACTATCATCCATCACACAGCTGACATGTGTTTTTCCTGATTGTCTACATTGTCTCTATGAAATAGATGCAGTGAAAATCATAATTTTTCGGGCCCTCCAAAAAAATTGTATTTTTGTATCTGGACATGTGAAGATGCAGTGAAACAAGGAACAGCACAGTAAGGAAAATTCTACAAAATGTTTTTATTGTAAAGCAAGACAGACTACAAGAGCGTTGTACAATCTCAGAGGGGTCATGGTCTGAGCCAAGGGAGAAAGAAAAGCTCTCTTGAGCATCTTTCACAGTACGACTTACTAAAGGAGGTAGATTTCTTGCATAACCTGAGAATCAAACCAGGGCATTGCCAAAAAAAAAGCAGTAGCGATACAAATGACAGTACCAACAAATTTTGAATTAACATGACCCCAATTACAGATGTATTTATTAAAACGAGTACACACTTTTTCAGACAAAATATGACAACGAGGTGAAACTTTGAGGAAATCTGAAGAAATCAAGTGCTAAGATGTCATAAACATCAACATTGTTATCCAAAATTTAAAAGAAAAAGAGTTGAAGCTGGTGAAGATCTGATTTCCACTCTGTTTGGCGCATTTAAACACATTCAGCCCATGTTTCTAATGAACAGCTAAACCGTGACCTTCTGCACTTATTAAAAAACATGATCTATGTTAGTAAAGCTAATCAAAGTAGACAATCATAGTGCGCATTAAATGAAAACCTTGGAGGCGTTTCGTTGGATTCAGCATTGAGGAATGTACTGGCCAGAGTCAGAGGTTCAGATCAGGACATGAACAGAGCCAGATGTTTTCATGGACCTGAGGAGGCGAGCGTTTCTAGACCCTGTGTCCCCGCAGCCTGATAACAACCAGATCTTCAGGGCTTTGAGGCCGTTTGTTTAGACATGGATTTGGCAGCTTCTACATTCATCAGTTCAGTTCTTGACAGTTTCACATTAGCAGTATTAAGAATGTTTGCAGCTCTTCAGAACAATTTAGCACTGAATTATAGACATTTTATTCTTGTTCATTACAAAGTCCCAAAAAAAGAAAAAAAGAATGAGAAATCACATTCAGCATATCCAGTATCGAATATGTCAAGGCCCCTTTGAAAAGTTTTTGTCAGTTTTTTGTCCAGTTAAAGAGCAAAAATAAAGCAACCTCTAGAAAAAAATTAAAATAATATATATTTTTTACATTTAAAGTAATAGTTCACCTCAAAAATGATAATTCTGTCATTTACTCAGGTTCAGGTTGCTCCAAACCTGTATGACATAATAGGGATTTAAAAAATATTTTTCCATACTATGAAAGTCAAAGGGGCCAAATGTTTTGAACCCCACTAGCTTTCACACAGACAAAAACTAGGAGATATCTGCTTTTGTGCTCCACAGAAGAAGAAAGACATACAGGTTCAGGACCGACATGAGAATGAGTAAATTATGATATTTTGGGATGAAATACCATAAAAACATTTTTTTTGAAACAATAGCTCAAGCATCAAGGCAATAAAGCAAATCAAACGAAGGTCATCTCATCTAATTTTTGCAATGATTTGGGTAAAATAAGCACTGACTTGGGACTGATTTTACAGTTTTATCAGGTTCAGTTATGTAATCCAACAGTTGAGGGGCCTGGAAACCCCGATTCAACAAAAACAACTACCCTGTCTCTTAAATAAAAGGGCTTGAGAAGTGAATTTTAATGAAATATAAATGCATGTGGAATTTTATCAGAGGCATTATGTTTTTTTTTCTGCTGGTTAAGACGCTCTATTCGTCTGCCGTCTAGCCCTTAATCAGATTTCTATTAGAAAACCATTCGCAGGCCGGTGAGGTGTCTTGACCCCTCTCCTATTTAGAAGACATATATCTTCCTTCAAAGTCCATTTCATTCGAAGCAACAGAAGTGTGACTTGTCATGGACCAAAGTGCCAATGAGTAGTCGAGTGGGTTTATGTATATCCCGTTATTAATGCCCTGTTTCTCAAGTCTCAAGGTTATCTGGTCATCCAGAGCTGGCATGGATTTCTGACTATAAAATGGCAATATTTAACATTATATGCATCCAAAATATTTTATTCAGATTCTAAAGGTCAGAGCGAAGAGCTACATTTTAATCAAGACGCACGAAAAGCGTACAAGCACAGCACAGTTGAGCAGAGAATAGGGGGAAGGAAAAGAACAAGGTACGAAACAAATCTGCATGGTGGCCGTCTTGGACCACATGAACATTTCCTAAGAAAATAGAATGTGATAGAAAACAGGGAGTAAAAAGTGCTTTCCACAAAGCGTATAGAGCAGTTAGCATCTTCACTAATGTCCTTGCCTTTTCCTCAAGTTTTTTTAATGATAATTTCTAGACAAAAATATATACCTCCACAAAAAGAAAGAAAAGGAAAGCCAGCAGAAGGCCAGGATCAGTCGTCAGTGAGTTGTGTGGATGATATGGTGCCCTCTTCCTCCGCCTGAAGCCCGAGATTCTCTGTTTGAGGAACCAAACCCTCTGAATCTCTCTCCATCTCTGGGTTTAGCCCCTGCGGCTGAGGGTCAGGAGGCCCTGTACCTTCTTCCTCCGGATCTTTCACTGGGACCTGAAGGGCCTGGAGTTTTAGGTTCAGGTCATTGCGTTCTCTCTGGAGGGCCCTGCAAAGCTTCTCCAGACGCTCCAGTTTCCCTTGGAGGCCTGTGTAATTCTTGTCTCGCACTGTTTTCTAAGAGAAAAACAAGAAGAGCAACTCGAAAACTGAAATATTCCAACGTTTGAGGTCAGTAGGATTTTTTTTTAAAGAAAACAATACTTTTATTCCACAAGGATGCATAAAATTGATCAAAGGCGACAGCGAAGAATTTATAATATTATGAGACTTCTTTTAAAATAAATGCTGAATTCTGAAAAAATGCATCACAGTTTACAACTATTTTCAACATGATAATAATATTAAATGTTTGTTGAATGGCAATATCAGCATATCAGAATGATTTCTGAAGGATCATGTGACACTGAAGAAGGAGGAATGATCACAGGAATAAATTACATTTTAAAATATATTAAAATAGAACAAGTCTAAGCATTTCACAGGATCACTGTTCTTACTGTATTTTTGATCAAGTAAATGCCGCATTGGTGATCAGAAGAGACATCTTTCAAAAACATTAAAACACATATCCAAACCGCCACCTCTGTATATCAATGTCTTCACCCATCTCTTATTTATAAGACACATTTATATTAAACTATGCCTCAACAAAAGCTGAGCTGACTGTACACACTCACCAAACGTTATTAAGGATTAATGATACATGCTACAGTAGGGGAAAAGATGTTACTTTAAATAAAATACATTAACCTATTTCAGCTTGCTGTATAATAGATTTCTAGTTTTAATGGTTTAAATTAATCTATTAAAACTAAAACTAAAATAATGTATTAAAAAACAAACAAAAATACTAAAGCTTGAACAAAAATTAAAATGAAAACAGAATCTAAAAATAAAAGACTGATTAATATATTAATAAAACTATTTTAGTATCTAAAAACACTGTTGTGCCTTTCTTCACTTTTATTATGTAAATGTACATTGCTCTAGAACAAAAATTCCTCACAGTTCTACTTGAATTTAGAAATCTGAATCATTCCTCTCACCTCTTCTGCCATCTGCAGCAGAGTCTGGTTGTTGGTCTCCCATTTGGTCCTCCATAGCGTGGTCTCCTTCTCAAGCTTCTTGATCTTCTTCGTCATCTGATTGGCGTCAGAAAATAAAAAAGAAGAACTAAAAGATCATATTCATTCGACTTTGTTTTTAAACCAATCAGAATTGATCATTTCAGTATATTTGGAATTACATAAAGATGAAAATGCAGACATAGTACAACAATAAAATCCATACAGATAATCATGATGCTATTTTGTCCTCAGCTATCTTCAAGAATCTGCTAAATGCGCATCTCTTCCATTTTTTTGGGATTTCGATTGCTTCCATTGTTTTCATTATAAGTCGCCTTGGATAAAAGTGTCTACTAAATCTAAATGTAAAGTGCATTAAAATGGAAAACGGTTATTTTAAATTGTAATAATGCTGCATAATATTACTGTATTTTGGATCAAATAAATGCAGGCTGGTGAAAACGAGAGACTTCTGCTGAACACACTTCCTGCACACTCACTTTCTCCATCTCCTGTCTGAAAGTGGTGAAGACCTCGTTGCTCTTGGCGAGGGTGGTCTGAAACTCCTCGAACTTGTCCATGTACAGAGTCAGCTGCTGCTTTAACTGATGCTCCTGCTCCTTCATCAGCTCACATTTATGTCTGGACTCGGTCGCGTCCTTCAGGAGCTGAACAGAGAACACAGATCAACTCTCTGAATTTTTTGGTGACATCATTTTTTGCTGCAGCTCCAGGAGTGATTATTAGTCACATGACATTTACAGCACAGATGATTGGTTCAAATCAATCTGGCTGCAGAACTGAGAGGCAATGAGCAAAGATGGCAGATTTCAAATCTCATACTTCAGAAGATCTCACAACACCAAGCATCTTCCACCCCATTGGGATAAATGTGAATGCTTAATCCACATACTACAGATCTGCTTGGTTGCAGATGCCAATCCTTCAGGACTAGTAACAGGTTCAGAAACGGCATTAGGATTATGGCAAGGATACTCACAAACTCTCTTTCTCTGTGCTGTTTCTCGTCCACCTCTCGCATCAGCTCAGCCGTCCTCTGGAGTTTAGCGTCCACCAGCTGCTGTTGCAGTTCCTTGTGTTTGAACACCTTGTCAATGTGCTGGGTAAAGAGAAATG
Source organism: Carassius auratus (assembly GCF_003368295.1). Lineage (NCBI taxonomy): Eukaryota > Metazoa > Chordata > Actinopteri > Cypriniformes > Cyprinidae > Carassius > Carassius auratus. The sequence continues at coordinate 3,177,060 of NC_039253.1, forward strand.
TCATGTTCACAGCATTCTTCACAAGAGCAATTGATCGGAAAATTGCTTCCAGTGTTGTTCACTTCTAATTCTCTGTGTGTTATGCTGCTGTTATTACAAATATATAATTTTTATTTAATTTTATAAATATAAACTTTTTTTTTTTTTTTCAGTTTTACATTTTTTGATGTTTTCTGATGCAACGGCAAGGTTGAATTTGCAGCAGCCATTACTCCAGTCAACATTGTAACATGATCCTTAAGGAATAATTAATTGATGACTAGAAAGTTCTATGAACAGCATTTAATAACATTAAAAATTTCCTTACAATAACTTATGATCAGTGTAATGCACCTTTGTTGAAAAAAATAAAAACTATATTAAGAATACAAGTTATTCCAAACTTTGGACCAGTAGTGTATGAATGCTACATACATAGTCATGTGATCAGTCATAATGGCTTCATTTGAGGTTGCACATGCAAAAATACCCTGCATGCCCATTGAACACATTTAGAATTAAGCAAATAAAGTGTAAAAGGATGTAATGAAACAGCAGAAATATTTTCGTCTACCATGACTACAAATATCTTGACGTTTACAGAGTATACAACAACTAAATCTCTGCACCTCACGATTCTCTGAAACAGTTTGCATATTGGCCAGATGTTGGCTCACCTCCTCCCGGAGCTCGTACTGCTCGATGAGCTTCTTGAGTTTCTCAGCCAGCTCTACGTTCTCCTGCCGCAGCTTGCTGTTGTGCACGTTGTGCTGCTCCATCTGAGCCTCAATCTCGTTGAGTGTCATCTGGAAGTGCAGCGTCGCCTCCTTGCGCTGCTCTTCATACTCCCTGGACCTCTGAGAATTCTCCTCCTGCCATCACAACAGTTATCTGCTTAAACTAAGGCCAATATGAATCTTCAAATCAAATCTCGGTTGTGGCTTTACCTTTAAGGTCTTGTTATGGCGCTGAAGTTCCCTGCATAGACTCTCCAGTTTGCTGCGTGCCAGGACGGCCTTGCTGTGCTCGCTCTGCAGGTGGATCTTCTCTTTAAGCACCTGGTTCTGCTTCTTCTGCAACACTTTCACCTGCTTTTGCATGCTGCGACTCTCCTCCAGCTGTCCCAGGAAGAATAACACATTAGTATTTAGTAATGCACACTTTTTTTTTTTTTTTTTTTACATTTCATCAAAATTACTGCACTTTCACATAAGGCAAGAATCAAAAGAATTTCAACTCACATAGTTTGCTTGCAGATTTAGTCACAGAAAACTGTGCAAATGAACACAAACTGGCTGTATTACACCCATTTGAGTAGAATCGCTAAACCCTAACTTATGTGTTTTTTAGATCTGCGTTTTCTCCATTTACATATAGCAGACGCTTTTTTCCAAAGCGACTTATAAATGAGGACAATGGAAGCAATCAAAATCAACAAGAGCAACAATACGCAAGTGCTATGACAATATATGATATTTTTCCATAATATACAGTGAATGTGTTGATTAAGTAAACAACTGGGCAGAAAATGTATCGATTTTATGGGGGAATTTAAAATCTGGCGACTTCATCAATTAAAAGTTTGTGGAGGCTCGTTACTAATGCAAAATAACGAAAATGCCAAATGACAATTCAATGACCAGTGGGCAAATATCACGAGAAATCAAGAGAAGCAGAATTTGTGATCACGATTGAAATACGATTAGACGTGCAGCTCCAATCGAAAGTTGGAAACTTTCTCCAATTGCAGTTTTAACTGATTCATGTACACAATATGGACAAAGCCACAATGGCTAAACATCAGCAAAGCGGAGCAAAAATCATGCTACAAGAGAAATGTGTCAAATTATTTCAACTGATATAGCGCGAGGCAGTTTGTAACCAAATAATTTTAGACATAAATTATTCAAATATTTAAGCATACTTAGTTTTCCTGATATATAGTATCTGCCTATATTGTTAACTTAAAATGGATGCAACAGATTAATTCATTTCAGTGCATGACTATTAGTATTTCATACTTTCTATGAAAAAAAAGATAAGCTTGGAGTAAATTCTTCAAATAAGTCATACAAGCTTGGATTGCAAACTCTCTCTGCAAGGACATTAAGTATAAAGTGTAATATCAATTGTTCTTCAATGTAATTTCTCTAGCCTCAAATACATACCAGGTCTGCATATTTCTTACATAGTGCAGCCAGTTTTTCTTCTGGGGTGGCTAAAGTATGAAGCGCCTGCATCAGCAACAAAACCTCTTTGCCTATGACAACAAAAGAAGAATTATGCATAGAATATCTTGTTTTAGACACAGAGTCATCCAATCACAACCTTAAAAAAAAACACTCAAAGATAAAGCAATTGTTCAAACAATTTTTTTTTAATTCTGTTGTTATTTACTCATCCTCAAACTTGATTCCTAAACCAGTTTTTGGTCCCTGATGACTTCTATAGTGTCGAAGAAAATACAATGGAAGTCAGTGGGGACCAGAAACTGTTTGGTTACCCACATTCTTCCAAAATATCTTCTTTTGTGTTCAGCCGAAGGAAAAAATAAACTCATACAGGTTTGGACCATCTTGAGCATGAGTAAATTATGACAGAATAAACATTTTTTTTGTATATTATATATATCTCTTGAATACAGGGCTGTATTTATTTCTTATATTGAACCCAAAACATTCCTTGAATGGCGAACACTAACCAAATGCTTTTTTGTCCTTTGGTTTTCTCAGCATTAGGGTCCGACTCCCCATCGAGGGGGTCAGGGGTCCTGTCCTCCCTTCCTGGCGTCTCCCCTCTCTCCTCCTCACAGCTCACAGTCTCAACATCCGGAGGTGAACTGCTCCCTTCAACAAGTCCTCTGGCTTCTAGACCACAGACCCCGATGATTTCCTCCATGACTTCAATGCCCTGGCGATGTAAACACAAAAACCATCAAAGGAGACAAGTTAAAGTTATCCAAGCCGAGTCTGTGTAGTTTTCAACCTGCATTAAAGTGGCATGCATCATAAACAATACAATGACACCTGCTCTAGTTCTAGATATTTACTGCAAACACAGAAAACTCAGGGAAAGACAGACCTGACCACGTGCTGCAGTGGCTGTGTCTCAAATCCGCGTGAGCTCCCTACCTAGGTAGCCTTTTAGGGCACAATACACGTTTAAAATGCTGTCTAGGAACGAATTTCACACAGTTTAAAGCCACAGTCAGAGTTGCATTAAAATCAACACAAGCAAATGAGTGAGACGAAACAGGTTAGACATGAACGAATGAGGTATTTATTCAAAGCACGTGTCAACTAATAATCTGTGCAAAAGTAAATGCGTCAGCAGCAGCACTGACCAATTACAGTTAACTCTACAAACATATCAATATGGAATAACTCAAATATGTATCCAAGCGTACTTAGTTTCCTGACAGACGTATATATCGCAAAATAATTATTATGTTTAATCATATGATCAATTAATCCCCCAAATGAGCCTAATATTGATCAGTTTCCCTGGTTTAAAGTTTAAAACGGCTGTTTATGAAGCATATCACAGCTCAGATAAAACTGTAAGCCCAAAAACATTTTGTAAAGTGATAAAGCTGTAAACATTAGGCTAACTCGCTAAATCCAATTCACACTCTTCAACACACAAACACACACACAAGTGTATTTACCACATGTATTCTCTTGAATCTATCTCAAAATCCTTACTTTCTCTTTTATGTCAGCTCTGGAAACAAAACACGTCGCAGTTGTAGATCCCGATGTGTATATTAGTCTTGATCTTTGGATAACGAGAGTTAAAAGTGCTCTTGTAAGTTGGTTAGCGGGCTAAAGCTACTTCCTTCGAAAATAACACGCCTTTACGGCGACAGATTCCCTTCGTTGGTGTATAACAAGCCTTCCGTGGCGTTAGGTTTGTTAAATATTATGTTATATTCAAAATAAATGTTCAAAAGTGAGCAGGTTGAGGTACAGTACCTGTGTGTTTTCAGTGTTTTCGAGTCTCGAGCCTGAGCGCGTCGCCATATTGTGACGAAACAGAGCCAAGAACGCAAATAAAACTCAAGTCAAACATATTTTATTATATATTCAGATCCTTTGTAATTTTATTTTTAACTTTAAAAATTCACTATTTCTGCTATTAATTAAAACGTCGTTTTATTTCCACTTGTTTTAGGATTAAATCGCACACCTGTGCTCACACACGCTACTCTTCAGGTAGCCTTTTTTATTATTTATTTATTTTATTTTATTTTTTTATTAATGCCAAAACACTTCATAACAAGCTTTTCAATACAACAACGTCAAAACAATCCGTTTATCAGTCTATGTGTGTATATAAATAAATATAAATAAATACATAGCTATATAGAAAATATTTCAGGCAAATGCAGGAAACTACATTAAATTGGTTTGATCTGGGCACTGGTGATGAGAAATCCTTCTTTGCTTTCAAGGAAACTAATTTTATGCACTTTTGAAGACGCCTCTGCTTAACAATGCTGGGAAGGAAGCAACACTTAATATTTTCTGGCATTGTTTACTGACTAGTTTCAAATGCAGATGTTTTTGTCACTTTGTTAAATCTAGTAACAAATGTTTTTGTAAACATTGCAGTACATTTTTTCCCACTATTTGAATTGTCTACATTTTTATTTAACAATATCAGCAACCAACCACTTACAAACATGAAAACATTCTGAATAAACCCTCTTCTAGTTGATTTAAGGATATTTTATATATATATACCTTTTATATATATAAAATACACAGAATTTACAAAGGAATTTGAATTGAAAATTATCATTATACTTTTTTATTAATATTTATAATAATGTTATTCCAGATTAAATGATTTATTTTACTATATGCTCAATAATTACATTTTCTTAAGTCATATTTTATGACCATATGTTTCTTCATGTATAATAATTTATTTATTTTTAGTTGTTTGTACTTTGAAAAATATTTATGTGTGACAAATGTGGTTCAATGTTTAAACAACACAGCACCCAAACAGTTACAGTAACATTACCATATTTTTTAAATTATTTTTTATGTAAAATGAAGGCAATATTAGGTTGCATCTACAATATTACAATATTAAGTACAAAGGTTTATAATTATCATTTTGTGAGTTGCTGGCTGCGCTTCTCCAGTGCGGCCTGCAGGAGGCAACATCACACTGATATCGGCCGAGTCTGCATGTAAAGCGAAAAAGAAGAAGAAGAAGAAAAACTGATGGCGCGTTCCTGGAGTTGTCAGTAACTTTTTTTGATTAGCTGTCACTTTAGTAGATTAATTTCATTTTGTTGTGTTCCATTGTACACCAGCCGACAAGGATACTTATTTAGTCGAGCGTTGTTAAAAGATTGTGCTGGTCTCTGGGGTTACAGTTAAGAGTGGGTGACTATTATAGTGCTATAGCTAGAACTCTTTACATGTGACCAGTGTGTTTTGGAGGACAATGCCTCTTATTAAGCTCAGAGGAGTCACTGTGGACTTTCCCTTCACTCCATACCCGTGCCAGGAGGACTACATGAGCAAAGTCATCGAGTGCCTGCAGAATGTAAGAGCATACACTGTATAGACAACATTATTGGGACACCTCTTTCTAATGAACAGGTTTGACTATAGTAATTTCCATGAGTACAGATCTAAATCTTAATGTTTAAGCATATAATGATATTCTGATTTTTTTAGCAACCATTTGGACAGGACCATTTTCTATTCTAACATGACAATGCCTCTTTGTATAAGGCACAGTTAAAAAATAAATGATTGATTGAGTCAGTGTGGAAGAACTGGACATGTGACTTTAAATGCAGACCTTGAGCCAAAACTCATCACCAAACACCAATGACTAGAATAGAAAAGGCTCCTGTCCAAGCTGTTGCTATAAAATTAGAAGCACACAATTCACTAGAATATCATTACAAGCTTTAACATTAAGATTTTTACTCATGGAAATGACTAAAGTAATCAAACCTGTTCATTAGAACACTTTACTTTTGTTTTGTCCAATATAGTGTCCAATCCCAGCTACATTAACAGTCTTGATAATCATTGAAATACATTTTGCTTTGACTCGACAACTAATTTAAATCTAACCCCTGTGCATCAGTTAAGAGGTCCTTAGAGGACAAAAATGTCCATGTTGCTTTGATATGGATCTTGTTAACAACATTAGGCTTGAACATATCTAGGAAAAAATTATTTCTTTTAAATATTTTGACCCAGTAAATGGCAGTTTGTTTACATAATGGCACTGTCGTCATACTAAATGCTAAGCAGATTTTCTTTTGGATTATTACAGCTGTGTATATGTTAGTGATTAGCAACAATGAGTATTTTAATGCATTATTTTTGTGCAGTGTCAGATTTATATTAAAAAAATATATAATATAACTTACCTTGTTTTTTTTATAAGGTAAAAAGTGAGGCTATTCTTCATAGGCAAGAGAGCCTGATAATGGTTTCATCAGGTGGAAAATAGTAAATGTGTTGTAGCCTTGCCAAAAGATTGAAAGCCTATTAACAACCAATGCATACTTTAATGCTTCAGTGGCACTATGATTTAATATTGCTGTTTTAATGGTGGATCCCGAAATATTAGAATAATATTATGCAGTTTGCATTAACACAACCAAAATGAATTATGCACAAGGCTTTAAAATTAGGACAGTCAAAATTGTACACATTATAGTGTTCTTAACAAAGAGAAAGTCTGCCGCATTTTGTTGTTTTCAAAAACTTTTTTTAAATGTCTCTGAATGTCATTCTGCTGAAGGAGAATGCCACTTTTGTTTTACTTACCTTCTGATTCATGTATAATATGAAGGCAGTACAATTTAATCTAATGCAATAAAGGTTTTAAAGTCTTCCTGTAAGGTCACATTGTTCAGTTCATTGCCTATTAATGGTATGAAACGCCCTTGTACTCTTTCAGAAAGTGAATGGAGTTCTTGAAAGTCCCACTGGCACAGGTAAAACACTCTGTCTGCTGTGTTCAACACTGGGGTGGAGAGAGCACTTCAAAGACACCATCTCTGCCCGCAAGATAGCAGAGAGAATGGGAGGTGCGGAGCTCTTTCCTGACAGGACCATGTCTTCATGGGGAACATCAGCCACCGACGGAGACACTCCAAGTATACACTGATATGACTTCTAAACTAAATTCCTTTGACGGTTTACATGCTGGACAACGTTAGGAGTTGTACTTCAAAACACGTGGGTCATAATAATCATGAGTTTTGTCTTTCCTTAATATTTTAGCTTATTACACAGACATCCCCAAGATCATATATGCATCCAGGACCCATTCACAGCTAACACAAGTCATCAGTGAACTGAAGAACACATCATACAGGTCAGCTATCTGAATTAATATCACATGTTATCACATTAAGAATATGAAAACATATGATGAAAAACATCACATACTGCTAAGGTTTTTCAACATTTTCTGTTAATACATACACTGTTTTAATAAAAATACAGTAAAATTGTGAAATATTATTGTAGTTTAAAATAACCTTTTGCTATTTGAATACCGTATTTTCCAGACTATAAGTCGCACTTTTTTTCATAGTTTGGCTGGTCCTGCGACTTATTGTCAGGTGCGACTTATTTATCAAAATTAATTTTTGCTGATGCGCACCTGAGTATAAGTCACATCAGTCCAAAAATACGGCATGATGTGGAAAAAAACATAAGTCGCACTGGACTATAAGTCGCATTTATTTAGAACCAAGAACCAAGAGAAAACATTACCGTCTACAGCGGCGAGAGGACGCTCTATGCTGCTCATTGCTCCTGTAGTCTACACTGAAGACATAGAACACCCTCTCATGACTGTAGACGGTAATGTTTTCTCTTGGTTCTTGGTTCTAAATAAATGCGAGTTATAGTCCAGTGCGACTTATGTTTTTTTCCACATCATGCCGTATTTTTGGACTGATGCGACTTATACTCAGGTGCGACTTATAGTCCGAAAAATACGGTATATTTTAAAAAGTAATTTATTCATGTGATGCAATGTTGAATTTTCAGCATCATCATTCTGATATGCTTATTTGCTGATCATGAAACTTTTAGGCATTCTTGCTGAATAAAAAATATATAATTTTCCTTTTTCAACAACGGATTGTATTGTTCTTGATTGCAGGCCAAAGATTTGTGTTTTGGGATCAAGAGAACAGCTCTGCATAAACCAGGAAGTGATGCGTCAGGAAAGTAACCACATTAAGGTATAATCCACTGTTATTTTAGTATAAGTGAGATACTATAATAGGTTTTAAGAATATTTAAAATCAGTATTTATTTTTGTATTTTCCATTTTAATTTTAGTAACCTCTTTATACATAAAATGTTGGAGCTATATATCAGCACCATTTTAATTAAACCATTATGTCTTATTTCAAGGTTCACATGTGCAGAGCAAAAGTATCGTCTCGCTCCTGTGTCTTTTACAACAATGTTGATGGTATGAAGACATCAGTAGAGCTTTGTGTTAGTAATAATGGTTTTAATCGTTAATTTGTGAATCTGCTTATACATTTCTTTTTAGAGAAAAGCACGGACAAAGAAATCATGAATTCTATTCTGGATGTGGAAGATCTTGTCAAAACAGGCAAAAAGCAAAGGTGAGACACTGCATGCTGTTTCATGGCCTCGACTGCAGCACTGAAAGAAATAGTGAAGTTTAAGACATCTTAACTCTTTCCCTGCCATTGTCGAGTTATCTCGTCTTTTAGAAAAACAAGCTTCCCTGCCAAAGATGAATTTTTTGTTTTTTTGTGTTTTCACTTTTATACACTTGGGGGGCGCTATTACACATCTTCTAAATGAGAACAAAAACACACATGAACAGGACGGAGAAACAAGCGATCTCTTATGTAAACAGATGCATATTAAAAATAATGCGATCATCAGCAATAAGCAGCATATGAATAAAAACTGCATAATGTTATAGAGTAAAATATTGATCCAGGAAGAGGTTTACATGTCTGTGCCAATGTTGGAGGTATTGATGGAAGCGATTTACTGAATTTATGCTTTAACAATCACACTCAATATTATCTAAGATGTAGATTTTGACAAAAATCTTTGATAGAGGCTCTGATCTTTATTTTGGTGCATAGCATATTCAAATTTTCATACAGGAAAATATACTGGAGTCCATCAAATTTGAGTGAAAATCATCAAAATCGCTGGCGGTGGCTGGCAACTTTTTTCAAGAAGTCTGGCGAGGAAAGAGTTAAATCTGCTGATGAATCATCTGACATGTTTCCAGTGAGAGTATTTTCTTAAGTAGTTACATTGATCAGGTTGTTTGTTCCTGTAGAGTTTGTCCATACTACCTGTCACGCACACTTAAACAACACGCTGATGTCATCTTCATGCCATACAACTACCTGCTTGACCCAAAGGTGAGACATTTATCCTGCTGATATCATCACTTTAAATACACTACTGTTCTCTTATACTAAACAAGACCTTGATCAAACTTGGCTTGCTGTGCATCGGCTTGAGCTCAGAGTTCAACCCCCCCATTACGGCGCTACATAGAGGGAGTATGACAGAATAAGGAGGAGATGGGGAGGTGGAGGGGTGCTGGAAGAATTGTCACTGTCTGTTTTATTCTAAATGGATTTTTGTTGATTCGCAGAGTCGAAGAGCACACAACATAGAGCTGAAAGGAGCTGTGGTTATTTTTGATGAGGCTCATAATGTTGTAAGTGTCTTAATGTTTTTTTTTTTTTTTTTGAGACCTCAAAGTCATTCAGCATGTGAAATGATGCAGTTCTGTGTTCTTGTTTTTTCATATTTATATTCTACTGTTTTTCTCCATCTTTAGGAGAAGATGTGTGAAGAGTCCACCTCGTTTGACCTCACTCCTTACGACCTGATCTCTGCCATTGAGGCAGTGGATCGACTTCTGCGGGAACAAGCCTCAGACATTAGCAAAGCAGATTCTGCTGAAGATTTTAATGTGGAATCACTGAACTCTGGTCAGTGTATATCTGTTAGGATTTTCTTTTACTTTTTTACATTTGTTTGTTTTCAAAGTATTGTTTGTGTTTTAAATATTATAAACAATTATTTATGTATGTTTACATTTTATATACACACACACACAAAGGTTATATACTGCTAATAATGAACTCCCTTGTTTTTATCCAATGTATTATTTTGCAGGATTGAAACTGGATATTACTACAATTGCAAAGATAAAACGTAAGGTTGCATTTTAAAAGTTAACTTAGTATTACAGAGTTGTTTGGAATCCTTTTTTCAGTATAAAGAAAAACATTTTCCTCAACACACAACTTAATAATCTTACAGAAGTTTTGATGGATCTGGAATCTTCCATAAACGGTTTTGAGATGCCAGCAAATAATCAAGGAATCACCAAACCCGGCAGGTCAGTGGAGTTCAGTGCTGCGAACGTGTGTCCGTGACCTTGATATATCGATGGTAAAAATACACACCAGCTAATATTCTGTCTCTTCCTCTCTTAAAGTTTCATATATGAGCTTTTTCAAACAGCTCATGTGAACTCTGAAACTAAAACGGCTGTGGTGGAAGCCATGGAGCAGATCACTGGATATTTAGCAGGGAGTGAGTGTTTACAAATCCTCAATATAATCGACTTTTCCTGTTTATTAGCACAGCTTTGATGCACATATGTCATCTTTTGCAGGGCCTGGTGTCTTTCTGAACACTAGCGGACTACAGAAAGTGGCGGATATAATCCAGGTCAGGAGTTTGTTCAAGAGATCAGATGACTGTTTCCTGTATTTTTTCCCTATATTTATTATGTTTGTTTCTTTATCCTTATTCAGCTGGTGTTTGGGGCTGAACCTCCAGAGGGCAGCAAGAAATCACAGATTGGAAACAGCATGAAGGAGTTTAAGGTTTGCTCCAATTGATTTTCATTACATGAAGTTGTCAGAGCACATCAGGTTTTAAGTTTTCTCCAGTCAAGACCAATGGTACATTTATATCTATGATTATTTTAGGAGTGGAAATGTTGGCCGGTTCAAGTTGTGGTTTTGTGCTGAGTTTTAATGGGAAATTCCACCATGCATCCATCCCATTCCATCCTTCTTTTTGGAAAGAAATTAATTTTTTTTTTTTTGGCAAGGATGAATTAAATTGATCAAAAGTAATAAAGGCATTTAGAATGTTACAAAATGTTTCGAATAAAATCCAAGCAGCCAAACTGTTCTCACTATTTATAGTAATCATAAATGTTTCTCGAGCAGCAAATTAGCATATAAGATTGATTGCTTCAGCTCATGTGACACTCAAGTTGAGTAATGATGCTGAAAATTCAGCTTTGCATCACAAGAATAAATTATATTTGAAATGATATTAAAATAAAAATCTTAAACTGTAATGATATTTTTCACTGTATTAAAGTTTCTGCTGTATTTATGATCCACGTTGAGCATAGTCATTGTGTTTCACTTCCAATCTCTGCTCCTGATTCTTGAATCTGTCTCATATCAGGTCCACATTCATCCAGACACCAGCAACTTCAAGAAGAAGCAGGTGACTGATGTATGGGCTTCCTCCTCTACCAAAAAACAAGGTATCATTCGGTCTCTGAGAAGCCTCACGTTTAATAAACGCTTTTTCAAAAGGAATTTGATATTCCTGAGTATATTAGGTATATTATATTCTGAGCTATAAAAGACTGAAAGTGTGTTTGTGTATTTTCTAGGGAATGTGCTGAGTTACTGGTGTTTTTCGCCGGGGTTCAGCATGCAGGAGTTGCTCAGACAGGAAGTGCGCAGCATCATTCTGACCAGTGGAACTCTCTCGCCGCTCTCATCCTTCACCTGTGAAATGCAAATGTTAGTGCTGTTCTCCTCTAGCTGTCCTCACTGAGGTTTATGAGTTGATGCGGGTTGGGTGCTAATTCTCTGCTGATCTTTCTGCAGTCCTTTCCCTGTATCCTTGGAGAATCCTCACGTCATCCAGCGTGACCAGATCTTCGTCAGCGTCATTGAAAAAGGTCCGGATGGTGTGCAGTTGAGCACAGCCTTTAACAGGAGGTGAGTGTTTTATCAAGGGTTGTTTTGTCACATTAACATCATGCTGAAGGGGAAGAAGTCTGGAGCTAGTAATTTAGTACATATATTTAGCAAAGACAAATTAAATTGATCTAAAGTGCCAGGAAAGAGATCTACAGTAACTAAAGATATCTGTTACAAATACTTTTCCTTTCAACATTGATAATAATAATAGGAAATGTTTCTTGAGAAGCAAATTTGGATTTTACAGTGATTTCTGAAGGATCGTGTGACACTGAAGACTGAAGTAATGATGGTGAAAATTCAGCTGCACATCACAGGAATAAATTAAATTTTAAATGTCCATGTTATTGAAGTTAGCTCCAAGTTTTTTTTTTTTAATTCTAAAATTTATTTCAACTAGTTGCCAAGGCAAAGTATCTTAATTTAGTTTAACTTGATGTACTAAAATAAAAACAGATATATTAATAAAATATATATAGACATATAAAACTGCAAAAAATGACATGCACACAACAACCAAATTTTGGTACCAAAATTGTATCTACAATAAAAATGTAATATAAAATTTATTTAATATTAATAAAAATATAATAGTGTCTGATACTGTTATTATTAGCTGAGATGTGATAATTATATTGACCATGGGCTGTTAAAACACAAAAAACACATTATAAAACAGGATTATTATAGTTAAATAAAAATATATATTTTTTATATCATTTTTGTTATTTTAAATAACTAATATTAAAATAAAAATTCAGGGACAAAATTTTTAGTTTAGCTGTGTATACTTAAATAACTAAAACTAAAACTGAAAAAAATATTTAAAAAAATATATATGGATATTAAAAACCTAATAAAAATGGCAAAAACTCAAAAAATTACTAAAAGTTTAATAAAAATAAAAAAAGGTAAAAACAGAAGAAATATAACTATAGTAGTTTCTCACTGATCCTAAAATAACATTGCTGTAGAAGCAGCTCATGTGACATGTTTGCTACATTTCAAGTTTCTGAATCCATATGACTGGTGAAAATGTGTGAATATTTAGCATGTGATCATGGCTCTCTTTGGTTTTTGAAGGTTTGTTCCTGAAAACATGTCGTCCATGGGAAACACTCTGGGTGAGAGATCCTAGCACAGAACAGCAGCTGATCTGATGATCCGCACGGTTATCAATCTAATGGTTATTATTGGCTTTGCAGTAAATCTGGCACGGGTGGTGCCTCATGGACTGCTGGTGTTCTTCCCCTCGTATCCAGTGATGGATAAGACTCTGGAGTTCTGGAGGGTGAGCTTGTATTCCCAAGACAAATATGTAGCTAATTCAGAAAGTCTACATTTCATAAAGTCATGCCATTTAAATGTTTCATGAAATGCACGTGTAGAGTGAAGATTTTAAATATTTTTTGGAGAAACTGAACACAGTGAAGTGAGTTTATATTTAAACCAAGAACAACTATCTATCAATCGCTTATTAAAACTTGTTTTCCCTTTGAATTAAGTAGATTCTTCTGAGCCCACTGGCAGATATTTGTTCTTGTTTTATTCATAAACCCAGCAACATTTTGATCCATTTGTCATTAGTCAAGACTTCTTTCTTATATTTGCCCTGAAAAGCAAAACAAAAATACTGAATGTCACCTGTTTGCAGCGTTATCAGAAAGTACAGTAAAAACTATTTGCCTAATAACGTTTGGCAAGTCTAAGTTTTAGTACTATGACTTAAAAAGTAATGAATTAATGTTGACAGCTGTATCAAAAGGTGTCAGAAAGATTATAAAAGTCTTAAATTAACCTTCATAAGACCTGCAGAAACCCTGTTTATTGTGAAATAAATGAAAACTATTTTTTATATTTTGTGATTACCTTGTTCCTCTTTTGCCAACTGTAGCATTTAAGTGATTATACACCTCTCCCTTCACTCTCGCAGGCTAATGGACAAGCGGATCGCATTGAGCATGTGAAGCCCATGTTTGTAGAAACGAGGGGGAAAGGCACTTTTACAGAGGTAACCGCTGTCACTATCAGTCATATTATAACTGTTCACTCAGTATGAGTTGATATAGATGCTATCATAATGCTAACACAGCTTAATCTGCACAAGCTGTCAGTCAGTGCCGCTCTGAAATTGGATTCTGTTGCAGGTGATTGATGGTTATTATGACAAGGTGAACGACCCAAACTCCAGCGGAGGCAGCTTCTTCGCCGTATGCAGAGGAAAGGTGAGTCTATAAATATTGAATGCAATAGAAAATAATTTATTGTGAACCAAGACCGGTAATATCAACACATTTTTTCTGTTTTCCAAGGCGAGTGAAGGGTTGGATTTTGCAGACACGTACGGTCGAGGGGTTGTGATCACTGGGCTTCCCTTCCCCCCCAGGATGGACCCCAGAGTGGTGCTAAAAATGCAGTATCTGGACGAGATGTGCAAGAATAAAATTAGTGGAGTGAAGGTACCTTTAATTGAATTAAAAATCAGTTTGTTATTCAAACCTATTATTTATATTTATTTTATATTCATATTTTATAAATGAATACATATTTAACAATCGTGCATTCAGTTGACCAAAAGTAATATGCAAATCAGCATATCAGAATGATTTCTGAAGGATCATGTGACACTGAGATTTGGATGCACAGAAGATATAATTCATACATATAATGTAAATACATGCAATCATTTAAAAAAAAAAAAAAATGTATTTATTCATTTTGATATTTGGGGCATAGCGTGAAAATATCAGGATGGTACACCTGTCCTTTATGATATCTTAATGAAGATAAATTCTTTAGTAAAAGGATCAAATTCTTTAAAAGTAGTTTGTTATTGAATATTATATTTATTATTATTTCTTAGGGAAAAAAACATGTCCCTTTGACCTTTAATGACGTGGAAAGGTTAGTTCAGGGTGTAAATATGTCATATAATATTGTGACCCTGGAGCACGAAATCAGTCATAAGCAGCACAGGTATATTTGTAGCAATAGTCAAAAATACATTGTATGGGTCAAAATTCTAAATTTTTCTTTTATGCCAAAAATCATTAGGATATTAAGTAAAGATCATGTTCCATGAAGATATTTAGTACATTTCCTACCATAAACATTTCAAAACTGATTAGTAATATGCATTGCTAAGAACTTAATTTAGACAACTTTAAAGGGTGATTTTTCTCAATACTTAGATTATTCTTTTTCTTTTCTTTTTTGCACCCCCACAACTATTGAAAAATCTGAAACTCCAAGGCCAAATATTGTCCTATCCTAACAAACCATAAATCAATGGAAAAATGGACACTTACGACTGGTTTTGTGTTCCAGGGTCACATTTATGCATTAATAATTCACAATGTTTGTGAAATAAAACTGACCAATACCTTAAAATATTTGTAAAATATCATTTTTTTTATTTTAAATATTGTATTATTTAGTACATTTGTAATATTTTTATTTTCAATCTTTTTGGGAAATAATGATGATGGTGTGTACACTCATGTTGATGTATTCCTGGTGTAAAGCGAACATGCAGTGAACTGCACATGGTTCAGGTAGAGCTGTGTGTTCTTATGGTCTGTCTGGTTGTGTAGTATCTGTCTGGGCAGGAGTGGTACAGGCAGCAGGCCTCTCGAGCTGTCAATCAAGCCATTGGCAGAGTGATCCGGCACAGAGAAGACTACGGAGCTATCTTCCTCTGTGATCACAGGTCAGTGCTAATTACTACAACTGCAGTTCCCAGTCTGACTGGAGAGCAAGTACACAGATATTAATCTTTATTAATGTTAAATTCCAGGTTCAAAGGCACCGAAGCCCGTAATCAGCTTCCTTCATGGGTGAGGCCGTATGTTAAGATTTATGATGGCTTTGGGACCATGGTCCGTGATGTGGCTCATTTCTTTCGGACGGCGCAAAAAACTGTAAGTCCGTTTCTTGTTTCTGTTTTCCTGTTCCATGAACCTGTTTTTACTCTAATATGAGCTGACATGCACATTTCTTGCTCGATTTGTGTATCAGAGACCAGTTCCTGTTAGGAAAGACAAAGAGGCCTGTAAAAACCAGACAGACACCGGGCCGCTCCACACAGGCTCCAGCTGTCCTGCTAAGAGTGTCTGTCTCAGGGACACCTCTCAAAAGGCTAAAACACTAGACTCACACGTCCCCAGCCTAAAGAGGAGAAAATTAGGTGAGCTCACCTCTATTCCTCCTTTTTTTTTTTTTTCTGGCATTTTATTGAGGTCTGTGGCTCCTGGATTAACTGTTCATTAAGACATATTTCACATCTTGGAGGTTTTTGCCTCTAACTCTTATTAAACTCCTGCTTGAATCTACTGTATTTTTTTAAAACAGTAATTGATTAAAAGACAAGTAAGACAAGCGATGAATTATAATTTTGTCTCATTCTGAGACTGATTTATAAAAAAAAAAATCCCAGTTGAACCAATTAAACATTAACATCAGACAATGCTTTTTTAAATGTTTTAAATTAAGAATTTTATGCTCACCAATGCTGCATTTATGTGCTCAAAAATATAGAAATAACACTAATTTGGTGAAATATTATTACAATTTAATAAATTAAAATCTAAAATGTTTTCTTTTGTAATATATTTTAAAACAGAAATATTCCTGTGCTGCGCAGCTGAATTTTTAGCATAATTACTCCAGTCTTCAGTGTCACATGATCCTTCAGAAATCATTCTGATATTCAGATTTGCTGCTCAAGAAGCATTTATCATTATTATTTTCAATGCTGAAAACAGTTGAGGTTCTTAATATATATACTGAAACCATGATTATACTTCCATTCAAATTGTTGGGGTTTGTGTGCATATTTTTAATAGAAATTAATGCTTTTATTTTACAGATATGCATTAAATAAATCAAAGACATTTATAATGTTACAAAAAAATCTATTTGAAATAAATGCTGTCTGAACTTTGTTCATCAAAAAAATCCTGAAAAATTATTTCATAAAATATATAGCAGCAAAAATGTTTTATAACACAGTGATAAGTGCCATTATTAATAATTGACCACTAAATTAGCATATTACTATGATCTCCCAAGAATCATGTGACACTGAAGACTGGAGAAATGATGCTGAAGATTCAGCTTTGCATCACAGGAATAAATTACATTTCAAAATATATTCAAATAGTTATTTCAAATGTTAATATTTCACAATATCAATGTATTCAAATAATTGCAGCTTTGGTGAGCATAAGAGAATTCATTAAAAATATTTTACAAATCATTATGTTTTCAGACATTCAATGCGAGTCAATTAAAATGACCGTGATGTTTTAGACTCAGAGGACCATTCTGGGCGGGATGGAGCGGCCAGACTTTGCATTCAATATGAGATGGAGATGACCAGTAACAGGAAACCAGTGAGCCTGCTGGATGCCCTGGATGACACAACCAACAAAGGAGGAAGGGAAGACTTCATGGCTGGGGAAGAAAGAGTGAGACAAGAATTAAATCAGCAGACAAATCCTTTAGTTGCTCTCTTTCCAAGTCAATTTTATTTTCTTTCTGCCATTTAGCACACAATGAGATGTAATGCAGAATGTCGGAGCAGCTGTTTTCCATATAATGAAATTGCATGGGGATGTATATGGCAATGGCCAAAAGTAGTCACATGCGACCTGTGTGCCCTTTTTCCAGGTCTTTTAAATTCATACGAAGGTGAAGGCAGTGATTTCACATTTCTCAGAGAAATTGGAAGTGAATAACCTAGAAAATGACTTTTTTGTTGAATAAATGAGAGATGAATGGTGAGAAAATAACCTCATAAATCATGATCAGGGTTTTGAATGACACCATGATCTCTTTTTATCTTTCTCAAATCTTTCTACTTTAATCAGTTAAGCTCTTTGTGCAGATCATGCCGTAAAATAACTGTGATCAAATCTTTTTGCTAATTTTCCCTTTCTCTCATTGGTCTTTGACCCTGCAGGCGAGTCGCTTGTCGACTCTTTCCCTCCAGCATGACAAACGTCTGGATGATGAATCGAGGGGAGGGAAACGGAAAATTAAAGTGGTTCAAGAGCGGGTGAGGGATCTTGATTGAATTTTTACGTGCTGTATGCTTTTGGTGCATGTAGACCTTATTCTGTTGATTACAAGACTATGCAAAAATGTATTCATGCAAAGCTTATCATCAGTGTTAAAAACAATGAAATCAGTGCTGATCTTTTTTTTTTTTTTTTTTTTTTTTTTTTTTTTTTTAAGTTCTACAGCCTTTATTTGAATATTTGTAACATTAGTTAACCTGTCACATTTGGTAATTTAATGTGTCCTTGCTTAATAACTAAATACATTTCTTTAAAAAAAAAAAAACAATTGACAATTAAGCTATTCATAGGTTTCCTCAAAAACTGACATTATATTTGCAATTTAAAATTTGGTGACACAGAAATGACACACTTATAAATTTAGTGGATTACTAAAATGGATTTGTGCATCTCCTTTGTTCTTTTGCATTAAATGTGTTTTATGTCTTCTGCTGGCTGTGCTTTAGAAAACAGTGGCTCCCTGTACTGAAAAAACAGGCAAAGCTTTCATGATGGAGCTGAGACGGTGCCTGAGTCACGAGAACTTCAAGCTCATCATGGAGGCGCTGCAGTCCTACAAGACATCCGATGACCTGAGTGACCTTCTTACTAATGTGACCGAACCGCTCATGCAAGACCCCAACACACACGGTCTGCTCAGAGGTGCAGAATCACGACACATTCTTCAAGCCGATTACATTTCCACTGCTAGTTCAACCAACATTTGAATTCCCTTCACTGATCTCTGATTGTCAAAACTGGCCGATAAAGAGCACCATCTTCTTTTTCTCAAGGTCTTTATCAGTTTATTCGACCACACCATAAGAAAGAGTTCGATGAGCGTTGTTTGGAGTTAACAGGTGAAGGCTGTGGCTATAAACAAGAGCATTCGCTGTCCAGGGAGGAGCGAGATGCTCTCAGGCAGAACACCGGTAACGTCTGACTTCTATATTAAATTAAATGTATGCATTTAGCAGACGCTTTTATCCAAAACGACTTACAGTGCATTCTACCACTTGAGCTACAGGAACATATATATATATATATATATATATATATATATATATATATATATATATATATATATAGTGTGTAACCGTTACAGGAAACATTTAGAACTTATTTTTTCTCTCCATAATAATAAATAACATTGTTTTATGTTTTCCTTTTCTAGCAAAAAGTGAGATGTCACCTGTGAATCCACCCAGTGAACAGCTGAACAAAGGTGGTTCTCACCTGCTCAGTGGTGGAGATGGTAAAATTGGAGGTATATTGGAGTTTATTGGTATTAACTGCAGTTAAAAAGGTCTTGTATAGGGTGGCCATCCATCAAGTTTTAGATCAGACAGTCAAGTTATTAAACTGCTGGATGCTGGAAACGCTCATTTATCCTCTTTATAAGACTACGGTTTTATATTTTATACAATGGCGTATATTATAAATAAATTGTTTTTTTCTTTTTTGTTCATGTTAAATTTAAGCTACACGCTGACTATCAGTATGGCTTTTTTGCTTCATTTTGCCAACATTGCATTTTCGATCAACACATTGTTGTGTATCTGAATGATTCAACGTTTTGGAGTCAGTGATGCAATAAGCCATTCATGAAGACAGCTGCTAAATTCAAAGGTCCGTACTAGTTTACCACTCTTACTATTTTAGCTTATCCTTCAATGTCAGAAATAGTAAAAGTAGTATGCTAGTATGCAGTTCTGAAATCGAGGCTCTCTGAACGAATTGATTGAATGAGTGAATTAATGACTGCCTTCTCGCACCTACTGATGGTTTTAGTTTCATATTTACATTTTCACAATTCTGTATTCAGTCCATTTTTACATTTAACACATTCGTCTTCTAACAGTATTTATGAATTTTAGGTAAATGCATTTGTGGAATCAACATTGAAAACAGTCTGTGTAAATGCATCTAAATGTCACTTCAGATGCACTTTTGTGGTACAAAGATAATTTTGTTGATTTCGAATCGATGCCCTACTGTCTTATTATTCTGATGAAAGATGATGCATACATTTAATAAGATTAGAAAATTTGGCCTTGTAATGGTTAAAAATGTCCCTAAAAAAAAATGTAAGGGGGTAAATATGTAAAAAAACTAAAATTTGTTTTTATTCTGGCTTCAAATCCTGCATAGTGTCCTCCTTTTTGGTGTTATAGAAATTTCCACCATTGTAGACATTTGTACATTTGGAACGTGTTTCTTTTTTACAGTGAAGGTGAGAAGTGAAGTCCAAAAGCCAGAAACATCCATCAAAGAAGGTCTGTCGTGCTCCTCTTTGCTGTCGGACATTAAACAGGCCATCGGTGCAGAAAAAACCCGACAGATGTTTTTGGCCTTGCAGGCCTATAAAACATCTAACAATTATGAACAGATGGTGCCAACTGTTGTGAGTTTATTGACAGAGAGAGATGAAGACATTCCTCTACTAGAACGTTAGTCTGTTTCTTTTAGATTCATCATAACTTTTTACATTTTTATTTAACTGGGTATCTGTTGTGAAAGAGGCTGAATTTGTTGGGTCTGGTCTAGGGTTGTCTGTGCTCATTCGACCACAGCACAGGAAGCAGTTCGGTGAGCTGCTAAAATCCTTGACTGGAAATGATTCTGTTGCAAACCAGGGTTCAGACATGGGATCAAGTCAACTAAATCAAGGTATTTTTTTTAATAATTGTGTGTAAATATTGTATTCAGCTACAGGGATGGTAGATAAATATGCTAATCATTCTTATTATTTTTCATTGCAGCATCTCCGTTATCTGTAGGAAAGACTCAAAGCAAGATATCATCCTTCTTTTCATGAATGTTGCTCTAAAATATTGCTTTAAGCTGCTCTAAGATATCAGTATCTTCATATTTTCTTTTTTACATATACCATGCATGAATAGATTTGAACAGGAGAATGTTGGAGGAAACAATTGCACAACTGATATGTATGTTGTTATATTTTGTCAAACACTTTACATTAATTTCTTTAATAAATAAATTAACTTTATACTTCTTTTAAATAGTGTTTTTTACAGTTAAAAATTTTACAGGAAAAATAGTATGAGTGATTTGGCATCTGAACATTACCATCAAGTAGCACTATTTTAGTGTATGACTATATTTATTATTTTATTTATATTTTACGTTTTTATTTTCAGGATATAAAAGATTTATAAAAGGAATCCATACAAATCTGAGAAAATCGCCTTTGAAGTCCAAATAAATTCAAAGCAGTGCATATTACGAATCAAAAAAATAAGGTGTGATATATTAACAGTAGGAAATTTACAACATATCTTCATGGAACATGATCTTCACTCAATATCCTAATGATTTTTGGCATAAAAGAAAAATCGATCATTTTGACCCATACCATTTTTTTTTTCTTTCTGGCTATTGCTACAAATATACCCCAGCAACTTAAGACTGGTTTTGTGTTCCAGGGTCACACACACACACACACATATGTATATATATACTTAAATATAAATGTGTCTTTTACAGTCTTTTAACAAGTCTTTTCATGCAAGCTCAAGAACGTCCAGACTATAGGACGGCTTGGGAAAGGCTGCTAACTTTACAAGAAAAGTTAAGGAAAAAGGACATCGGCATGGGAATGGAATCTGCTTATCTTGGTCCGTTGCATTGTATCATCCCCTTTTAGACAGTTTTCAGCCAGTTAAATATAACATGACAAGCTCCACTGCTGCATATCTAACATCATCAGCTCTCTCACGTCTGGAGACTCGAGCAGACCAGCTCAGGTCATACCTGTGGGAGGACTCTTCCAGTATTACACCTCGTGTTTATTGACTGGCCTTCTTTCTCAATCCCAGAGGCTTTCTGCCAGCATTGATCAGACATGCAGCCCACATCCAACACAAGGATATCAGTCTTTATGGATAGAATTTTAAGGTAAATCTCAGTTTTTCCGAACACAAACGACAGATCCACCGGATGATTTGTTTGTCACCACATCCTTATCTAACTGGAG
The DNA here is from genome assembly GCF_003368295.1 of Carassius auratus. Lineage (NCBI taxonomy): Eukaryota > Metazoa > Chordata > Actinopteri > Cypriniformes > Cyprinidae > Carassius > Carassius auratus. The sequence continues at coordinate 3,199,138 of NC_039253.1, forward strand.
AAATGTATTGTGTAAAAGGTGCTTAACATGTAATTGGTAAATATTTAGCTCTTTACATGTCTAGAAATCTGAAATAGATTATTAAATAATTGTCACTATCGTTTGAAATATAGGTTGAACACATTAATGTTTTTTTCATTTTTGCAACGCTGTTCCTCCGATTTGCCATTATCAAAATAAAATAGCACAATTTATAAAATAAAAAGTAAACTGTGCCAGAATGTGTAGCAAAATAGTGAATTTTGCATAGATTATTTGGTAAGGGATAGCTGGTTTGGGACTAAATTAATTTTTAATAACTGATAAACTTTATATTTACCATGAATTTAAATAAAATTGTATTTTCTGATTTTTTCACAATGCCTTTAGTAAAAGGGGTTGAACTGCAACTGAATCTAGCAACTTATACTAGAATAAATTAATGTCATTTTATAGTTATAGTTTCATATACCTAGACCTTTAGACTGAAGGCAGAAGGTCTGGACTCCATCGCAGCTTTCGTTGGCCAAGGACTGACCAAAGGGCCAAACCAATCACAGTTAGTCTTGTTCAGCGCCATGTTTAGGGGCATGAAAATGTAAAGTTGATGCCATAATAGACACTATGCAACCAATAAATTCTTTATTCAAAAATGGCATGCAAGTTTACTACAACAGAGTCTAAGCTGTGAACTTCACATACTTTAAAAAATCTAGCATTTCGTTGATCCTGATCAGCGATTTTTGTCAATTGAAAACACGACAGCTTTCTTCTTCCATGAGGTGGACTTTGTTCTCAGAATGCAACGAACACCCACGACTCCCAGAAATCCTGTAGAATTTTAAACTTTTGAAATGGTTCTATGGAGTCAATTTAATGCTGTATACGCAAAAAATTTACGTTTTGCAAAAGAAAATTAAGTTTTGCGAAAGCAATGATTTTGCAATAAATATTTTCCATGGTCATATCTATTAATTTATTTGCAGTGCTGCTTTTATTTTGCGTGTCAGTCTAGTTTGAGCTTGCGATACCATTTTTCCTTTGCGCTTCAATTTTCTGCACGTCTCTCTTTGTGGCACTGTTTTGACGTGGGGGCGGAGTCAATGTATGGGGGCGTGTACAACATGACTCCCTGGAAGTGACGTCATCAGCCCTAGACGCAGTTCACTGATCCAGGCAGGGGGGCAGGGTTTCATTTTTTTTTGAAGCACCCCTGGGCGCCGCCATTGGCTAGTGGACCCCCACCTGCTGTTAGCTTTCCATTGACTCCCATTCATTTTGGCATCAGTTTGACAGTGAATAACTTGGCTCCATTCGTCCATTAATTACTTCTAAAGAAACACGAAAATGTATAAAAGGCTCCATTACCTTGTATCTTACTTTATGTTCCTGTAGAAGCAGTTTTTGTAAAAAATAGGCTAACGATTGCGTCATAACCTGTGACTCTCTGTCGCGCAGTAGATAAATTACCGTATGAACAGGAGGAGAAGCTCGCATGCAATCTTTTACTGTCTGTGAGGCTATCAGAGGGACGTGGAGGCATAAAGTCAAGGGAGATAATTAATCAGAATACTTACCAAAATTTGCTCCTGTTCACGCTCGCCTTCTCTGGAAGATTCGGTGGGTGATTCAGATTTCTCTTGGCACAGCGATTAGAAGACTTACAGGTTGCTCACGTGACATCTACGTCATCAAGCTCAGTTTGAGTCTACGCAGTACCCCCAGGAAGTGCGTGCTTCTAATTGACTTCATTTTTCTCTGTTAATGGGGTCGGTGTGTCCATTTCTTTTACTGTCTATGGATCCAGGTCCTGTCATGATCATAGACAGTAAAAGAAGATGAGCAGAGACCAGGGCCGTATTAAGACAGTGTGGTGCCGGTAATGTTTTATCATGATTCATTTCTCTTAGTTCATGTCAAATGAATTTTGATAGATAAGTCGCACCTGACTAGTCTCAGGACCAGGCAAACTATGATAAAAAGTGCAACTTATAGTCCGAAAAATAAGGTATATACATGTAGGCATACGAGCAGTTAGCACTATATTCAAATGTCTCTATTCAAAATGTACATCAATTCAATGACAGCGTCAATTCACGTTTGCCCCAAAATAATAATAAATCTGTCAGGTTTTTTTGCCTAAACAGAAATGCTTCTTCCTTTATTTTGCTCAAGCAAATGTGTCAACTACATCCCCAAAGTTAATTTCTTTGACCAAGTCCGATTCAATGGTAAACACAGAGAGTGCAGTTGATAGTTTCTGTGTCATTGTCGTCCTGTGCTCATTCTTCACTCATTTAAAAAAAAAAAACTTTCGATCTCTGGAACATTTTGAATTGGTCTTTCAAGAATTCGCAAATCATTTGAGTCAGTTTGGGGATCGCGAATCATTTGAATCAGTTCGGGAGTTCGGAGCGGGATCGCGAATCATTTGAATCAGTTCGGGAGTTCGGAGCGGGTTCGCGAATCATTTGAATCAGTTCGGGAGTTCGTAGCGGGTTCGCGAATCATTTGAGTCAGTTTGGGGATCGCGAATCATTTGTTCGGGAGTTCGTAGCGGGTTCGCGAATCATTTGAGTTAGTTTGGGGATCGCAAATCATTTGTTTGGGAGTTCGTAGCAGGTTCGCGAATAATTTGAGTCAGTTTGGGGATCGCGAGTCATTTTTTTTGGGAGTTCGTGTCGGGTTCGCGAATCATCTGTCATATGAGTCAGATCGGGACTTCGCGAATCATTTGAGTCAGATCGCGACTTCAGAGCGGGTCCGCGAATCATTTGAGTCATATGAGTCAGATCGGGACTTCAGAGTGAGTTCGCGAATCATTTGAGTCAGATCGCGACTTCAGAGCGGGTCCGCGAATCATTTGAGTCACATGAATCTTTCTTTTACTGTTTTCAATTCAAAGTTTACATTTCTGAGAATGCGTTCACTTGTGTTCTGGAATTTTAAAAGATGGTTGCTTTTTATCATGTCTTTAACCATGTCTTTTATCATGTCTTATAAACACAAAGATATTTGGAAGAATGTTTGTAACCAAGCAGATCTCACAATCTCACAAATCATTAACTGCCATGGTAGGAAAAATTATCATGATCGTTAAGATGACGAGATCTGCTTAGTTACAAACATTCTTCCAAATATCTTTGTGTCAAGCAGAACATAGAAAGTTATACAGGTTTGTAGTAACATGAGGGTGAGAAAAGTATGACTATTTTCATTTTTGGGTGAATTATCCCACATATAACACATTACAGCTGTTTGTCTCATTTGTTGTGTAACCTCCACCCTCAGCTCTTCTTGGAGCGTGCTTCAGGTGTTCTGCCATCGCTGCATTCACTTCACAGCATCTGAAGAGAAGAGAATATATTTATTTTTAAAATAAAAAATAAAATGAAAACAAAAAGATAAATGACATGGACTTATTTTCAAAATATCTTTATGGTCTACAGCTCAAAAAAAAAAACTTGGAACAAGATGAATGAATCATGAATGAAACATTAGAAAAAGGTAATCAACATGCATTAGATTTAATTTTTATTGTATAAAAGATTGAGTGCTTTAATGTGATGATGCCCTTGATAAAGACCCTTAATTAGGTGTGTAACTGTGAGAAAGTGAACAGGACATTTCTGATAAGACAGGTGGGCTGTGATGTCCCCTGAATAATTAATTAAAGCGTACCAATAAAAATTACATCAATATAAGTAACTTTTAGCCTTTTAACGTTAGCTAATTTTAGCCTTACTCAGTGAATTTCAGTTGACAATGTGGGCATCATTCCTCTCGGTTCCTCCTTGTCAAACAAGTAAAACTCAAGCATGTTAATCAAATAATACAAAATGTACTTACCCAACAGTAGATTTTATATAATATACTTACAGGTTGTTCACGTGACATCTGTGTCATCAAACTCAGTTTGAATCTGCACAGTATGCAGAAGTGCGTGCTTCTAATTGACTTCATTTTTATCCGTTGAATCCAACGGGGTCGCTGTGTCCATTTCTTTTACTGTCTATGCTTCAGAGCGGGTCCGCAAATCATTTGAATCATGTGAGTCAGATCGGGACATCAGAGCAGCTCGCGAATCATTTGAGTTCGATCAGGACTTCATTTTTTTTTTTTATTATGTTGCTGAAATGTTCTCTGTCTCTATTTTTCTTATATTTTGTTATTTGAAAATTATTGTTGTGTTCTACCTGTTTAAAATAAAGGAAAAAGAATTAGATCAGGACTTTAGAGCGGATTCGCGAATCAGATCACGACTCCAGAGCGGGTCCGCGAATCATTTGAGTCATATGAGTCAGATCGCGACTTCAGAGCGGGTCCGCGAATCATTTGAGTCATATGAGTCAGATCGCGACTTCAGAGCGGGTCCGCGAATCATTTGAGTCATATGAGTCAGATCGCGACTTCAGAGCGGGTTCGCGAATCATTTGAGTCAGATCGCGACTTCAGAGCGGGTCCGCTAATCATTTGAGTCATATGAGTCAGATCGCGACTTCAGAGCGGGTGCGCGAATCATTTGAGTCATATGAGTCAGATCGCGACTTCAGAGCGGGTCCGCGAATCATTTGAGTCATATGAGTCAGATCGGGACTTCAGAGCGGGTTCGCGAATCATTTGAGTCAGATCGCGACTTCAGAGCGGGTCCGCTAATCATTTGAGTCATATGAGTCAGATCGCGACTTCAGAGCGGGTTCGCGAATCATTTGAGTCAGATCGCGACTTCAGAGCGGGTCCGCTAATCATTTGAGTCATATGAGTCAGATCGCGACTTCAGAGCGGGTTCGCGAATCATTTGAGTCAGATCGCGACTTCAGAGCGGGTCCGCTAATCATTTGAGTCATATGAGTCAGATCGCGACTTCAGAGCGGGTCCGCGAATCATTTGAGTCATGAGTCAGATCGCGACTTCAGAGCGGGTCCGCGAATCATTTGAGTCATATGAGTCAGATCGGGACTTCAGAGCGGGTTCGCGAATCATTTGAGTCAGATCGCGACTTCAGATCGGGTCCGCTAATCATTTGAGTCATATGAGTCAGATCGGGACTTCAGAGCGGGTTCGCGAATCATTTGAGTCATATGATTCAAATCGGCACTTCAGAGCGGGTTCGCGAATCATTTGAGTCATATGATTCAAATCGGGACTTCAGAGCGGGTTCGTGGATCATTTGAGTCATATGAATCTTTCTTTTACTGTTTATAATTCGAAGTTTACATGTCTGAGAATGCGTTCACGTGTGTTCGACTGGAATGTTAAAAGAGGGTTTCCTTTTATCATGTCTTTATTAATCTTGTCATTGACTTACCCAGTTGTCTTATAAACACAAAGATATTTGGAAGAATGTTTGTAACCAAGCAGATCTCACAATCTCACAAATCATTAACTGCCATTGTAGAAAAAATTATCATGATCGTTAAGATGACGAGATCTGCTTAGTTACAAACATTCTTCCAAAAATCTTTGTGTCAAGCAGAACATAGAACGTTATACAGGTTTGTAGTAACACGAGGGTGAGAAAATTATGACTATTTTCATTTTCGGGTGAACTATCCCACATATAACACATTACAGCTGTTTGGCTCATTTCTTGTGTAACCTCCACCCTCAGCTCTTCTTGGAGCGTGCTTCAGGTGTTCTGCCATTGCTGCATTCACTTCACCTGAAGGGAAGAGAATTTATTTATTTTTAAAATAAAAAAATAAATAAAATAAAAAGATAAATGACATGCACTTATTTTCAAAATATCTTTATGGTCTACAGCAAAAAAAAAACTTGGAACTATGAATGAATCATGAATGAAACATTAGAAAAAGGTAATGTGCTTCTAATCGACTTCATTTTTCTCTGTTGAATCCAATGGGGTCGCTGTGTCCATTTCTTTTGCTCTCTATGCTTCAGAGCGGGTCTGAAAATCATTTAAGTCATATGAGTCAGATCGGGACATCAGAGCGGGCTCGCGAATCATTTGACTTCGATCGGGACTTCATTTTCAATCGGGACTTAATTTATCTGTTGAATCCAACGGGGTCACTGTGTCCACTTCTTTTACTGTCTTTTAATGCTTCAGAGCGGGTCCGCAAATCATTTGAGTCAAATGAGTCATATGGTTCAGATCTGGACTTCAGAGCGGGTTCGCGAATCATTTGAGTAAGATCGCGACTTCAGAGCAGGGGGAGAGGGTTTCATATTTTTTTGAAGCACCCCTAGCGGACCCCCAACTGCTGTTAGCATTCCATTGACTCCCATTCATTTTGCCATCACTTTGACAGCAAATAACTTTTTATCTGAGGCATTTAAATAACCCATTTGTCCATTAATTATTTATAAAGAAACACGAAAATCTATAAAAGGCTCCATTACCTTGTATCTTACGTTATGGTCCTGTAGAAGCAGTTTTTTGTAAAAAATAGGCTAACGATTGCGTCATAACCTGTGACTCTCTGTCGCGCAGTAGATAAATTACCGTATGGACAGGAGGAGAAGCTCGCATGCAATCTTTTACTGTCTGTGAGGCTATCAGAGGGACGTGGAGGCATAAAGTCAAGGGAGATAATTAATCAGAATACTTACCAAAATTTGCTCCTATTCACACTCGCCTTCTCTGCAAGATTCGGTGGGTGATTCAGATTTCTCTTGGCACAGCGATTAGAAGACTTACAGGTTGCTCACGTGACATCTACGTCATCAAGCTCAGTTTGAGTCTGCGCAGTACCCCCAGGAAGTGCGTGCTTCTAATTGACAATCATTTGAGTCAGATCGCGACTTCAGAGCGGGTTAGCGAATCATTTGAGTCATTTCTGAGAATGCGTTCACGTGTGTTCGACTGGAATGTTAAAAGAGGGTTTCCTTTTATCATGTCTTTATTAATCTTGTCATTGACTTACCCAGTTGTCTTATAAACACAAAGATATTTGGAAGAATGTTTGTAACCAAGCAGATCTCACAATCTCACAAATCATTAACTGCCATGGTAGGAAAAATTATCATGATCGCTAAGATGACGAGACATGCTTAGTTACAAACATTCTTCCAAAAATCTTTGTGTCAAGCAGAACATAGAAAGTTATACAGGTTTGTAGTAACACGAGGGTGAGAAAATTATGACTATTTTCATTTTTGGGTAAACTATCCCACATATAACACATTACAGCTGTTTGTCTCATTTGTTGTGTAACCTCCACCCTCAGCTCTTCTTGGAGCGTGCTTCAGGTGTTCTGCCATCGTTGCATTCACTTCACAGCATCTGAAGGGAAGAGAATATATTTATTTTTAAAATAAAAAAATAAAAATAAAAAGATAAATGACATGCACTTATTTTCAAAATATCTTTATGGTCTGCAGCAAAAAAAAAAAAAACTTGGAACAAGATGAATGAATCATGAATGAAACATTAGAAAAAGGTAATCAACATGCATTAGATTTAATTTTTATTGTATAAAAGATTGAGTGCTTTAATGTGATGATGCCCTTGATAAAGACCCTTAACTAGGTGTGTAACTGTGAGAAAGTGAACAGGACATTTCTGATAAGACAGGTGGGCTGTGATGTCCCCTGAATAATTAATTAAAGCGTACCAATAAAAATGACATCAATATAATTAACTTTTAGCCTTCTAACGTTAACTAATTTTAGCCTTACTCAGTGAATTTCAGTTGACAATGTGGGCATCATTCCTCTCGGTTCCTCCTTGTCAAACAAGTAAAACTCAAGCATGTTAATCAAATAATACAAAATGTACTTACCCAACAGTAGATTTTATTTAATATACTTACAGATTGTTCACGTGACATCTGTGTCATCAAACTCAGTTTGAGTCTGCACAGTATGCAGAAGTGCGTGCTTCTAATTGACTTCATTTTTATCCGTTGAATCCAACGGGGTCGCTGTGTCCATTTCTTTTACTGTCTATGCTTCAGAGCGGGTCCGCAAATCATTTGAATCATTTGAGTTCGATCAGGACTTCATTTTTTTTTATTATGTTGCTGAAATGTTCTCTGTCTCTATTTTTCTTATATTTTGTTATTTGAAAATTATTGTTGTGTTCTACCTGTTTAAAATAAATAAATAAAAAAGTTAGATCAGGACTTTTGCGAATCAGATCACGACTCCAGAGCGGGTCCGCGAATCTTTTGAGTCATATGAGTCAGATCACGACTTCAGAGCGGGTCCGCGAATCATTTGAGTCATATGAGTCAGATCACGACTTCAGAGCGGGTCCGCGAATCATTTGAGTCATGAGTCAGATCGGGACTTCAGAGCGGATTCGCGAATCATTTGAGTCATATGAGTCAGATCGGGACTTCAGAGCGGATTCACGAATCATTTGAGTCAGATCGCGACTTCAGAGCAGGTTCGTGGATCTTTTGAGTCATATGAATCTTTCTTTTACTGTTTATAATTCGAAGTTTACATGTCTGAGAATGCGTTCACGTGTGTTCGACTGGAATGTTAAAAGAGGGTTTCCTTTTATCATGTCTTTATTAATCTTGTCATTGACTTACCCAGTTGTCTTATAAACACAAAGATATTTGGAAGAATGTTTGTAACCAAGCAGATCTCACAATCTCACAAATCATTAACTGCCATTGTAGAAAAAATTATCATGATCGTTAAGATGACGAGATCTGCTTAGTTACAAACATTCTTCCAAAAATCTTTGTGTCAAGCAGAACATAGAACGTTATACAGGTTTGTAGTAACACGAGGGTGAGAAAATTATGACTATTTTCAGTTTTGGGTGAACTATCCCACATATAACACATTACAGCTGTTCGGCTCATTTCTTGTGTAACCTCCACCCTCAGCTCTTCTTGGAGCGTACTTCAGGTGTTCTGCCATCGTTGCATTCACTTCACAGCATCTGAAGGGAAGAGAATATATTTATTTTTAAAATAAAAAAAATAAAAATAAAAAGATAAATGACATGCACTTATTTTCAAAATATCTTTATGGTCTACAGCTAAAAAAAAAACTTGGAACAAGATGAATGAATCATGAATGAAACATTAGAAAAAGGTCATCAACATGCATTAGATTTAATTTTTATTGTATAAAAGATTGAGTGCTTTAATGTGATGATGCCCTTGATAAAGACCCTTAACTAGGTGTGTAACTGTGAGAAAGTGAACAGGACATTTCTGATAAGACAGGTGGGCTGTGATGTCCCCTGAATAATTAATTAAAGCGTACCAATAAAAATTACATCAATATAAGTAACTTTTAGCCTTCTAACGTTAGCTAATTTTAGCCTTACTCAGTGAATTTCAGTTGACAATGTGGGCATCATTCCTCTCGGTTCCTCCTTGTCAAACAAGTAAAACTCAAGCATGTTAATCAAATAATACAAAAATGTACTTACCCAACAGTAGATTTTATATAATATACTTACAGGTTGTTCACGTGACATCTGTGTCATCAAACTCAGTTTGAGTCTGCACAGTATGCAGAAGTGCGTGCTTCTAATTGACTTCATTTTTATCCGTTGAATCCAACGGGGTCGCTGTGTCCATTTCTTTTACTGTCTATGCTTCAGAGCGGGTCCGCAAAACATTTGAATCATGTGAGTCAGATCGGGACATCAGAGCAGCTCGCGAATCATTTGAGTTCGATCAGGACTTCATTTTTTTTTTTTATTATGTTGCTGAAATGTTCTCTGTCTCTATTTTTCTTATATTTTGTTATTTGAAAATTATTGTTGTGTTCTACCTGTTTAAAATAAAGGAAAAAAAAGTTAGATCAGGACTTTTGAGCGGATTCGCGAATCAGATCACGACTCCAGAGCGGGTCCGCGAATCATTTGAGTCATATGAGTCAGATCACGACTTCAGAGCGGGTCCGCGAATCATTTGAGTCATATGAGTCAGATCGCGACTCCAAAGCGGGTGCGCGAATCATTTGAGTCATATGAGTCAGATCGCGACTTCAGAGCGGGTCCGCGAATCATTTGAGTCATATGAGTCAGATCGGGACTTCAGAGCGGGTTCGCGAATCATTTGAGTCAGATCGCGACTTCAGAGCGGGTTCGCGAATCATTTGAGTCATATGATTCAGATCGCGACTTCAGAGCGGGTCCGCGAATCATTTGAGTCATATGAGTCAGATCGGGACTTCAGAGCGGGTTCGCGAATCATTTGAGTCAGATCGCGACTTCAGAGCGGGTCCGCTAATCATTTGAGTCAGATCGCGACTTCAGAGCGGGTCCGCTAATCATTTGAGTCATATGAGTCAGATCGCGACTTTAGAGCGGGTCCGCGAATCATTTGAGTCATATGAGTCAGATCGGGACTTCAGAGCGGGTCCGCGAATCATTTGAGTCATGAGTCAGATCGGGACTTCAGAGCGGATTCGCGAATCATTTGAGTCAGATCGCGACTTCAGAGCGGGTTCGTGGATCATTTGAGTCATATGAATCTTTCTTTTACTGTTTATAATTCGAAGTTTACATGTCTGAGAATGCGTTCACGTGTGTTCGACTGGAATGTTAAAAGAGGGTTTCCTTTTATCATGTCTTTATTAATCTTGTCATTGACTTACCCAGTTGTCTTATAAACACAAAGATATTTGGAAGAATGTTTGTAACCAAGCAGATCTCACAATCTCACAAATCATTAACTGCCATGGTAGGAAAAATTATCATGATCGTTAAGATGACGAGATCTGCTTAGTTACAAACATTCTTCCAAATATCTTTGTGTCAAGCAGAACATAGAACGTTATACAGGTTTGTAGTAACACGAGGGTGAGAAAATTATGACTATTTTCATTTTCGGGTGAACTATCCCACATATAACACATTACAGCTGTTTGGCTCATTTCTTGTGTAACCTCCACCCTCAGCTCTTCTTGGAGCGTGCTTCAGGTGTTCTGCCATTGCTGCATTCACTTCACCTGAATGGAAGAGAATTTATTTATTTTTAAAATAAAAAAATAAATAAAATAAAAAGATAAATGACATGCACTTATTTTCAAAATATCTTTATGGTCTACAGCTAAAAAAAAAACTTGGAACTATGAATGAATCATGAATGAAACATTAGAAAAAGGTAATGTGCTTCTAATCGACTTCATTTTTCTCTGTTGAATCCAATGGGGTCGCTGTGTCCATTTCTTTTGCTCTCTATGCTTCAGAGCGGGTCTGAAAATCATTTAAGTCATATGAGTCAGATCGGGACATCAGAGCGGGCTCGCGAATCATTTGACTTCGATCGGGACTTCATTTTCAATCGGGACTTAATTTATCTGTTGAATCCAACAGTGTGTCCACTTCTTTTACTGTCTTTTAATGCTTCAGAGCGGGTCCGCAAATCATTTGAGTCAAATGAGTCATATGGTTCAGATCTGGACTTCAGAGCGGGTTTCGCGAATCATTTGAGTAAGATCGCGACTTCAGAGCAGGGGGAGAGGGTTTCATATTTTTTTGAAGCACCCCTAGCGGACCCCCACCTGCTGTTAGCATTCCATTGACTCCCATTCATTTTGCCATCACTTTGACAGAGAATAACTTGGCTCCATTTGTCCATTAATTATTTATAAAGAAACACGAAAATCTATAAAAGGCTCCATTACCTTGTATCTTACGTTATGGTCCTGTAGAAGCAGTTTTTGTAAAAAATAGGCTAACGATTGCGTCATAACCTGTGACTCTCTGTCGCGCAGTAGATAAATTACCGTATGGACAGGAGGAGAAGCTCGCATGCAATCTTTTACTGTCTGTGAGGCTATCAGAGGGACGTGGAGGCATAAAGTCAAGGGAGATAATTAATCAGAATACTTACCAAAATTTGCTCCTATTCACACTCGCCTTCTCTGCAAGATTCGGTGGGTGATTCAGATTTCTCTTGGCACAGCGATTAGAAGACTTACAGGTTGCTCACGTGACATCTACGTCATCAAGCTCAGTTTGAGTCTGCGCAGTACCCCAGGAAGTGCGTGCTTCTAATTGACAATAATTTGAGTCAGATCGCGACTTCAGAGCAGGTTAGCGAATCATTTGAGTCATTTCTGAGAATGCGTTCACGTGTGTTCGACTAGAATGTTAAAAGAGGGTTTCTATTTATCATGTCTTTATTAATCTTGTCATTGACTTACCCAGTTGTCTTATAAACACAAAGATATTTGGAAGAATGTTTGTAACCAAGCAGATCTCACAATCACACAAATCATTAACTGCCATGGTAGGAAAAATTATCATGATCGCTAAGATAACGAGACATGCTTAGTTACAAACATTCTTCCAAATATCTTTCTGTCAAGCAGAACATAGAAAGTTATACAGGTTTGTAGTAACACGAGGATGAGAAAATTATGACTATCTTTCATTTTTGGGTGAACTATCCCACATATAACACATTACAGCTGTTTGGCTCATTTCTTGTGTAACCTCCACCCTCAGCTCTTCTTGGAGCGTGCTTCAGGTGTTCTGCCATCGTTGCATTCACTTCACAGCATCTGAAGGGAAGAGAATATATTTATTTTTAAAATAAAAAAAATAAAAATAAAAAGATAAATGACATGCACTTATTTTCAAAATATCTTTATGGTCTACAGCTAAAAAAAAAAAACTTGGAACAAGATGAATGAATCATGAATGAAACATTAGAAAAAGGTAATCAACATGCATTAGATTTAATTTTTATTGTATAAAAGATTGAGTGCTTTAATGTGATGATGCCCTTGATAAAGACCCTTAACTAGGTGTGTAACTGTGAGAAAGTGAACAGGACATTTCTGATAAGACAGGTGGGCTGTGATGTCCCCTGAATAATTAATTAAAGCGTACCAATAAATATGACATCAATATAAGTAACTTTTAGCCTTCTAACGTTAGCTAATTTTAGCCTTACTCAGTGAATTTCAGTTGACAATGTGGGCATCATTCCTCTCGGTTCCTCCTTGTCAAACAAGTAAAACTCAAGCATGTTAATCAAATAATACAAAATGTACTTACCCAACAGTAGATTTTATATAATATACTTACAGGTTGTTCACGTGACATCTGTGTCATCAAACTCAGTTTGAGTCTGCACAGTATGCAGAAGTGCGTGCTTCTAATTGACTTCATTTTTATCCGTTGAATCCAACGGGGTCGCTGTGTCCATTTCTTTTATTGTCTATGCTTCAGAGCGGGTCCGCAAAACATTTGAATCATGTGAGTCAGATCGGGACATCAGAGCAGCTCGCGAATCATTTGAGTTCGATCAGGACTTCATTTTTTTTTTTTATTATGTTGCTGAAATGTTCTCTGTCTCTATTTTCTCATATTTTGTTATTTGAAAATTATTGTTGTGTTCTACCTGTTTAAAATAAAGAAAAAAAAAGTTAGATCAGGACTTTTGAGCGGATTCGCGAATCAGATCACGACTCCAGAGCGGGTCCGCGAATCATTTGAGTCATATGAGTCAGATGACGACTTCAGAGCGGGTCCGCGAATCATTTGAGTCATATGAGTCAGATCGCGACTCCAAAGCGGGTGCGCGAATCATTTGAGTCATATGAGTCAGATCGCGACTTCAGAGCGGGTTCGCGAATCATTTGAGTCAGATCGCGACTTCAGAGCGGGTTCGCGAATCATTTGAGTCATATGATTCAGATCGCGACTTCAGAGCGGGTCCGCGAATCATTTGAGTCATATGAGTCAGATCGCGACTTTAGAGCGGGTCCGCGAATCATTTGAGTCATATGAGTCAGATCGGGACTTCAGAGCGGGTTCGCGAATCATTTGAGTCAGATCGCGACTTCAGAGCGGGTTCGCGAATCATTTGAGTTAGGGATGCACCGAAATATCGGCCACCGAAAATTATCGGCCGAAAATGGCCTTTTCGGTTTTCGGCCGATAGACTTTTATCACCGAAACAACACGGCCGAAATGTTGTGATGACGCAAACAGAATCCGCGACCTGCACGTGCACCAGCATAGCGCAGACCACGAGCTCCACGCGACATTCACTTAACACCAGTGAGAACATTCTCTCTCTTCTTATTCCTTTATTCGCAGCACTAAAGCGTCTCCTAACAAAGAGATTAAGACGGACCACGAAGTAAAAACAAAGAAAAGTACAGTCTTATAAAGTCTGTGAGCACACGTCTCACTGAGATCTTTTCGGATCCTCTGCACTTCATCGCGAATGTGCTTGATCCGCGTTATAAAGACCATTACTTGGATGCGGAAATAAGGCAGCGTGCACGAGAAAATGATCCAGGCGCCGCTGGATGCGGAGAACCCGCGTGGAGACGGAGAAGCGCCAAGCGCAGGAGACAGATCAGAGCGCAGAAAAGACTCGTCTCTGCACCAGATGAGTGGCATGCACCATCGTTGTCTGATATGTTCAGTGGAATTCTGCAAGAAAGTGCCTCAAATAATAATAATAGGTTGGCTATTTTGTTCTTAGGCTACTATACACACACACAAACATATATACATACATGATATCAGATTGTAGCCATATTTATGCTAGATTTTCTGCTAGATTTCTGCTTTAATTTGATAAAAATGTTTATTTATGCCCTGGCCCTATTTAAATACACTCTCTCAAATATTTCTCAAATGTCAGGCAGATGACAAGCTCAACTGCTCAACAGCTAGATGGTTAACTGTCTGAAGTCCTCATCCCCAGAAGTGATAACAGTCTTGCCAACTGGAGAAGTAATGCACTTTCTAGTCCTACAAAGAAAAATTTCAAATGCACTTCACCTAAATGCACTTTGTTTTTATGAGAGAAATGTTCATTTTAAAACCTTTCTGCAGGCCAGTAGGCATGTACATTATTATTAAATATACTATTAAATATATATTATAATTTTTTTTTTTTTTTTTAAATAAGTTATGTAATTGTAATTATTTTTGAAACTTTAATATTAATTTATGCAATTGCAATGTTTTAATTTTAGTAAAGTTAGTACACGGTCATAGCAATAAATGCAACGGTACTAATAATTGGCATATTTTCTTTCGGTGTTTCGGTTTCGGTTTTCGGCCTTGGTTTTCTCTTTTTCGGTTTTCGGTTTCGGCCAAGAATTTTCATTTCGGTGCATCCCTAATTTGAGTCATATGATTCAGATCGCGACTTCAGAGCGGGTCCGCGAATCATTTGAGTCATATGAGTCAGATCGGGACTTCAGAGCGGGCTCGCGAATCATTTGAGTCAGATCGCGACTTCAGAGCGGGTTTCGCGAATCATTTGAGTCAGATCGCGACTTCAGAGCGGGTTCGCGAATCATTTGAGTCAGATCGCGACTTCAGAGCGGGTCCGCTAATCATTTGAGTCATATGAGTCAGATCGCGACTTTAGAGCGGGTCCGCGAATCATTTGAGTCATATGAGTCAGATCGGGACTTCAGAGCGGGTCCGCGAATCATTTGAGTCATGAGTCAGATCGGGACTTCAGAGCGGATTCGCGAATCATTTGAGTCAGATCGCGACTTCAGAGCGGGTTCGTGGATCATTTGAGTCATATGAATCTTTCTTTTACTGTTTATAATTCGAAGTTTACATGTCTGAGAATGCGTTCACGTGTGTTCGACTGGAATGTTAAAAGAGGGTTTCCTTTTATCATGTCTTTATTAATCTTGTCATTGACTTACCCAGTTGTCTTATAAACACAAAGATATTTGGAAGAATGTTTGTAACCAAGCAGATCTCACAATCTCACAAATCATTAACTGCCATGGTAGGAAAAATTATCATGATCATTAAGATGACGAGATCTGCTTAGTTACAAACATTCTTCCAAATATCTTTGTGTCAAGCAGAACATAGAACGTTATACAGGTTTGTAGTAACACGAGGGTGAGAAAATTATGACTATTTTCATTTTCGGGTGAACTATCCCACATATAACACATTACAGCTGTTTGGCTCATTTCTTGTGTAACCTCCACCCTCAGCTCTTCTTGGAGCGTGCTTCAGGTGTTCTGCCATTGCTGCATTCACTTCACCTGAAGGGAAGAGAATTTATTTATTTTTAAAAATAAAAAAATAAATAAAATAAAAAGATAAATGACATGCACTTATTTTCAAAATATCTTTATGGTCTACAGCTAAAAAAAAAACTTGGAACTATGAATGAATCATGAATGAAACATTAGAAAAAGGTAATGTGCTTCTAATCGACTTCATTTTTCTCTGTTGAATCCAATGGGGTCGCTGTGTCCATTTCTTTTGCTCTCTATGCTTCAGAGCGGGTCTGAAAATCATTTAAGTCATATGAGTCAGATCGGGACATCAGAGCGGGCTCGCGAATCATTTGACTTCGATCGGGACTTCATTTTCAATCGGGACTTAATTTATCTGTTGAATCCAACAGTGTGTCCACTTCTTTTACTGTCTTTTAATGCTTCAGAGCGGGTCCGCAAATCATTTGAGTCAAATGAGTCATATGGTTCAGATCTGGACTTCAGAGCGGGTTCGCGAATCATTTGAGTAAGATCGCGACTTCAGAGCAGGGGGAGAGGGTTTCATATTTTTTTGAAGCACCCTAGCGGACCCCCACCTGCTGTTAGCATTCCATTGACTCCCATTCATTTTGCCATCACTTTGACAGCAAATAACTTTTTATCTGAGGCATTTAAATAACCCATTCGTCCATTAATTATTTATAAAGAAACACGAAAATCTATAAAAGGCTCCATTACCTTGTATCTTACGTTATGGTCCTGTAGAAGCAGTTTTTGTAAAAAATAGGCTAACGATTGCGTCATAACCTGTGACTCTCTGTCGCGCAGTAGATAAATTACCGTATGGACAGGAGGAGAAGCTCGCATGCAATCTTTTACTGTCTGTGAGGCTATCAGAGGGACGTGGAGGCATAAAGTCAAGGGAGATAATTAATCAGAATACTTACCAAAATTTGCTCCTATTCACACTCGCCTTCTCTGCAAGATTCGGTGGGTGATTCAGATTTCTCTTGGCACAGCGATTAGAAGACTTACAGGTTGCTCACGTGACATCTACGTCATCAAGCTCAGTTTGAGTCTGCGCAGTACCCCCAGGAAGTGCGTGCTTCTAATTGACAATAATTTGAGTCAGATCGCGACTTCAGAGCGGGTTAGCGAATCATTTGAGTCATTTCTGAGAATGCGTTCACGTGTGTTCGACTAGAATGTTAAAAGAGGGTTTCTATTTATCATGTCTTTATTAATCTTGTCATTGACTTACCCAGTTGTCTTATAAACACAAAGATATTTGGAAGAATGTTTGTAACCAAGCAGATCTCACAATCACACAAATCATTAACTGCCATGGTAGGAAAAATTATCATGATCGCTAAGATAACGAGACATGCTTAGTTACAAACATTCTTCCAAATATCTTTCTGTCAAGCAGAACATAGAAAGTTATACAGGTTTGTAGTAACACGAGGATGAGAAAATTATGACTATTTTCATTTTTGGGTGAACTATCCCACATATAACACATTACAGCTGTTTGGCTCATTTCTTGTGTAACCTCCACCCTCAGCTCTTCTTGGAGCGTGCTTCAGGTGTTCTGCCATCGTTGCATTCACTTCACAGCATCTGAAGGGAAGAGAATATATTTATTTTTAAAATAAAAAAAATAAAAATAAAAAGATAAATGACATGCACTTATTTTCAAAATATCTTTATGGTCTACAGCTAAAAAAAAAAAACTTGGAACAAGATGAATGAATCATGAATGAAACATTAGAAAAAGGTAATCAACATGGATTAGATTAAATTTTTATTGTATAAAAGATTGAGTGCTTTAATGTGATGATGCCCTTGATAAAGACCCTTAACTAGGTGTGTAACTGTGAGAAAGTGAACAGGACATTTCTGATAAGACAGGTGGGCTGTGATGTCCCCTGAATAATTAATTAAAGCGTACCAATAAAAATGACATCAATATAAGTAACTTTTAGCCTTCTAACGTTAGCTCATTTTAGCCTTACTCAGTGAATTTCAGTTGACAATGTGGGCATCATTCCTCTCGGTTCCTCCTTGTCAAACAAGTAAAACTCAAGCATGTTAATCAAATATTACAAAATGTCCTTACCCAACAGTAGATTTTATATAATATACTTACAGGTTGTTCACGTGACATCTGTGTCATCAAACTCAGTTTGAATCTGCACAGTATGCAGAAGTGCGTGCTTCTAATTGACTTCATTTTTATCCGTTGAATCCAACGGGGTCGCTGTGTCCTTTTTTTTTACTGTCTATGCTTCAGAGCGGGTCCGCAAATCATTTGAATCATGTGAGTCAGATCGGGACATAAGAGCAGCTCGCGAATCATTTGAGTTCGGACTTCATCAGGACTTCATTTTTTTTTTTTTATGTTGCTGAAATGTTCTCTGTCTCTATTTTTCTTATATTTTGTTATTTGAAAATTATTGTTGTGTTCTACCTGTTTAAAATAAAGAAAAAAAAAGTTAGATCAGGACTTTAGAGCGGATTCGCGAATCAGATCACGACTCCAGAGCGGGTCCGCGAATCATTTCCCAGCAAACACAGAACGTTGTGAGGACGTCGCCAGTTAGACGTCATTTGGTCAGCGCGACATTACTTTATGGCAACGTTGTGAGGACGTCGTGGTAAAGTTCCATTTTTTTAAATCTTGGCTAACTTCCCAGAAACGTTGTGGGCACGTACTCAAAAGACGTCGCTAGTTAGTCCCTTTGGGGACGTTGTAGCGACGTGGTCAGCTGGTCTTCAGATAACTTTTAATATTATTGCACTAGATGTATTATTATTATTAAGATACCATTTGAACAGCATATTCTTTGGGAAATATACAAAAAAATTAATCAAGCATGTTAAAATAATTATATATATATATATATATATATATATATATATATATATATATATATATATATATATATGCCATCAGTTTAAGAACAATAAAATAAACAATTTAGCAAATGGTGATAATGTTTGTTCATGAAAGAGAGTACGGGACAAATTAACATTTAAACCTTAAACTAGCAGCGCACGTCACTTTCTGAGTGAAGTGCGCGACGTGCGCGTGCCCGTCATTTTGTAACGGTCAACTTCCAGCAGACGGACACGGAGGAAAGGTAAGTCCTATAAATCTACTTTTATTCATAGATTTTTACTGATATAACGTTAAATGCCATCAAAGAGGAGTAGTGTTTTGTAATTTTGTAGGTTTTCTCTTTCAATTTAATAAATAAATGCTCTGTTTGGTTAATTAGCTCAAAAGCAGTCTCAGAGGTAACGGTAACTGTTAAAATCGAATATAACCTTACCTGTTTTAAATTATTAGAAATTTATCACTATATAACTATACAGTATTAACTTTTTAATAATTAAATTTTTAACCATAGTAACGTTAATTAGTTTGTTTGAATACCTGCTGCTCGAGCTTGATGATGCTCATGCTAGCCATGCTGTGAACTGGAATATAAACCGATATAACGTTAAATATAAAGTTTAACGTTAATTAGACCGAGGCTGCCGAAATCATGTTCAGTGTAACGTTATGTGGGATTAATAATTTCCCCTTTTCTCCCTCAAGTGACAGGCTTGTAAATTCTGTCATCTGTTCATTATTGGTGTTGATGGTGTTTTTCACATGCATGCTTTTTAATGCTAGTTTAATTCTCAAATTGATCTGATACTTTCGTTTCACAAAAAAATAAACAAATTGTTCACTTTCTTAGGGCCTGACAACCACCAGTTGAGTCCATGATTCAGTGAGTTCCTTATAAGGAAATATATTTGTTACCACCTAGTAATTTAAATGTATTATTTATTGCTTTAAAATGAACACATATATTTATCATCAGGGGAAGAGACAGTCTGGGCAGCAGCAACAAGACTATTACAAGTAGAGATGGGTTTCAAGAACTGGTACTAATTTGGTTCCTGACTTGTTCAGTACTGAAAACATTTACATAAGGTACAGGATCAATAGTGCTGCTATCAGTATTCTTGTAACATTGATTCATTACCCTTTAGACACAACCACATATCCTCCAAATCATCTCTGCGTGGATGGCAGCAAGGATCCAGGATCAAGAGATCATTCTTCATGGAGACTGTTCCACAGGAAGCAGTTTCTCCTGGGTGAAAAACTAAACCTGGTTGTTTCAGCATTCACTCAGGCAAGACTAAATACTTTTAAATTGATTTCAGTTGGTTATGTGTTTCAGGTCATCCTGACCATTCTGCTGTTCTGGATGTAAGTCCGTGCTGGAACTACATTTCTCGTTGTTGAAGGATTTGTGGAGCGGTATCCAGACATATAACGCCCCATCACACGGGGCGTGAACGCCTCTCGTTTACTTTTAAATGAAGTGACGTCAAGGATGGTGAAATTAATTCTAGAAATTAATTCTAAATAGAAGTTGAAGACTTCTCAAGCGCCAATGCAGCAGTCCTCCAGTCAGAACATCTTATGCAAATACCCAAGCGCAGACGCAAGCCAATCAAGTGCATGCAATACCAGAAAACTAATGTGATTGGCTGTCACTATGAGAAGAGACAGTAATTCTGATCCAATATCAGTGTCGTTTTTTGCAAAAAAATTTTTAAATCAATGTAGAATTTTCTATACTTCTGTGTAGGGATGTCAATTTTCAATCATTTCCATGATCGATCGTCGTTTAAATTAATGATCAAATAATCGATTAATCGTTAACCTTAATGCTGCAAAGTCTATTGCAGTAACACCCAGTCACTGGTATCACAGGATGTGCAAAAGTGTGTGTGTATATATATATAAAACTGTAAAATATATATTTTACAGTAAAGACCAAAAGTTTGGACACACCTTCTCATTCAAAGAGTTTTCTTTATTTTCATGACTATGAAAATTGTAGATTCACACTGAAGGCATCAAGGGCTATTTGACCAAGAAGGAGAGTGATGGGGTGCTGCGCCAGATGACCTGGCCTCCACCGTCACCGGACCCGAACCCAATCCAGATGGTTTAGGGGTGAGCTGGACCGTAGACAGAAGGCAAAAGGGCCAACAAGTGCTAATCATCTCTCGGAGAACTCCTTCAAGACTGTTGGAAGACCATTTCAGATGACTACCTCTTGAAGCTCATCAAGAGAATGCCAAGAGTGTGCAAAGCAGTATTCAAAGCAAAAGGTGAACCTAGAGTATGACATATTTTCAGTTGTTTCACAATTTTTTGTTATTTATATGTAGCGGGGGGGGGGGGGGGGGGGGGGGGATTATGGTTTAGCGAAGTCTGCAGCGGGAGAGAGAATCAGGAGACGAGCGGTAAGTGAGTGATTTGGGCAAAAACTATCAACACCTGTCTCTTGTTTCAGTAATTGGCGCGGAGAGAATATAAAACGCCAGGGGAGACAGAATTAGTCGAGAGAGAGATGGACTGCTGATGCGAAATGGAACCGGAATGAGTAATTATTAAACCTGACAGGGCACACATGTGAAGTGAAGACCATTTCAGGTGACTACCTCTTGAAGCTCATCAAGAGAATGCCAAGAGTGTGCAAAGCAGTAATCAAAGCAAAAGGTGGCTACTTTGAAGAACCTACAATATGACATATTTTCAGTTGTTTCACACTTTTTTGTTATGTATATAATTCCATATATAATTCCACATGTGTTAATTCATAGTTTTGATGCCTTCAGTGTGAATCTACAATTTTCATAGTCATGAAAATAAAGAAAACTCTTTGAATGAGAAGGTGTGTCCAAACCTTTGGTCTCAAACTGATATATATATATATATATATATATATATATATATATATATATATATATATATATATATGTGTATATATATGTGTATACATATATATATATTAGACAGTTTCATCGGATGCACGCGCCTGGACCTAAGTTAACTTCCGGTCTGTGTTGTGTATATCGGTCTGGCTGCAGTGCCTTCTACAAACGCAGTTAAAGGCAAGGTGATGAGTAGACTGAAGTTGGGCTCAGGTGGTTGTGCTGTGGGATGTGTTTCCCATACATTTATTTATTTTTGGAGACTCGCCACAATTTTAAAACTGATCGATTTTCAAAAAAGGCTTCGTTGAATAAACATGAGTAACGTTACGTACTGCACGTTTAATAATTCCTAACATTTATATGTTTAAATATCAAAACGAGGCACGGGTGTTTTTATATCACTGTATTTCTGAAGAAAGACTTGCATGTTATATGCCTGATAAAGCAACGTGTGAGTGTAGCTCTGCTTTGTTTACAGCTGTTACTGGGGAAACTTCTATTTCTAGCGCTTTATGTCTATGCTTTAAAACATCTCCTGCTGGCAAAGGATGAATTTGCATTTTCATTAAGTCTGCCTGATCCACGCAGCAAACATATGTTGTTTGTTATCAAAAAATATCTACTCTAGAGGAACTTGGCTGTTGTTATTGATTCTATTTGGAAGTCTACCGGTTAGGTTAGGTCCACAAACGCGCGTATGCGCAGTAACGTTTGTATATGTTGTTGCCGTTGAAACCGTAAAATACATTTCTTTTAAATTTATAGCACAGTAATGAAGGCAGCAACATGTTGTAGATGGGACAGAACAAGAATCTATCATTGTGCTAATGTATTATAATACGAAAGGGTATGGCTCCTATACAGCGTGCAGCACGTAAACACAACCAGTGCGCAGAATGATGCACTTGAAGCAACACAGAGTCACAGCGTGTAGCATTACTCACAGAAATGTTCAAAACACCAAAGGAAGAGATATTGTTGTGTATTATATGTGTGCAATATTTTGAGCCTTTTCTTTTAACAGTTTTAAATCTCAGTTATTGTGCGCTCTTGAAGAGAGTTTCATTGTTTTGACTGTAGTAACTAGGGCTGGGATGATAACGCTAATCTGCCAATTCAATACTATCCCGATACTTGTGTGCCGATTCAATATATATTTATAATTATATATATATAATTTAGCATTGTGATTATAGTTATATAACTATTGCAATTCGTGACTTATCCAAATTGTCTGTAAAATGATGTTTGTTTCTGTAGATTTGAGGGAAAGATTAAAAACAAGGATGTCTGGGAATGACTGAAGGGAACTGACAGCAGTGAGGGAAGGAAGTTATCACCAGAATGTAAGTTCTTTGAGAATGTGTGCTTTGTTTATTACAAGTTGAGTTTTCATTTAAATGTGGCAATGTACACAACTGGTCAAAAGTTTTAAATATATTTTAAAAGTTTAATTTATTTCTATAATGCACAGCTATATTTTCAGCATTAATTACTCCAGTCTTCAGTGTCACATGATCTTCAGAAATCATTCTAATATGATGATTTACTGCTCAATACATTTTTCTGATTATTATCAGTGTTCGAAACAGTTGTGCTGCCCAAACATTTTGTCTACACTACAGTTATGTGATTTACATCATGTATGTCATGAGCAGATGTACACTTTGATCTTAGCGGCAATAATGCGATTGGGTGCATGTAAATGCACTGATTTGTGATTATCAGCAATGTTTCCCGATCAGCAAATCAGTATATGAAAAAGATCATGCGACACTGAAGACTGGAGTAAAGTTACTGAAAAAATCAGCTTTGCCTCATAATTATTTCAATAAATATGTTTAAGTATATTTAAAAAAGAGTATGAAAACTGTTATTTCTTTCTTTCTTTCTTTCTTTCTATTATCTTTTTTTTTTTTTTTTTTTTTTTTTACAATTACTTTAAAAAAAAATTTTAATTTTTTTTTTATCAAATTAATCTAGCCTTGGTGAGTAGAAGAGACTTCTCTTGAAAACCATAAAGAAAAGATTCCAGATTTTGACTGGTTGTGAACATACATGAGCAACATTAACAAGATGATCCTCCCTTTCAGCTCAGAGAAGGATGTTGACAGTGCAGGCCAAGGATGAAGAAGAGGAGGAACGCGTTTAACAATTTTCTCATAAGCTTGCCATGTGTTATAATAAAAACAATGAACATGGCTACAATAATATGCTAAATGTTATTAAAAGATTCCAGTTTGCAAGAAGTCTGAGTGTCTGCCTCTACACTAGAGGAACTCTTTTCTGAAGAAGATCAGGTGCTGAGAAGGAGCCTTGTTCTACAGCACAACACTGCAAGCCTCCTGTCCTTCCCTCAGAAGAGCCTGTCTTCTGCTGCTGGGGTAAGAAACACACTCTTCCTCTTCTCTATCAGCTGTCCAGCACCTAACTCTGCCTCCTCAGCACTGTCTGAAAGAGTCTTCTCCACAGTCAGTAATCACAGATCACAGATTCTTCTGAGAAAGTCGATATGCTCATTTTCTTAAAAAACTTTGTTTT
Source organism: Carassius auratus (assembly GCF_003368295.1). NCBI lineage: Eukaryota > Metazoa > Chordata > Actinopteri > Cypriniformes > Cyprinidae > Carassius > Carassius auratus. Next base: position 3,223,345 of record NC_039253.1, read on the forward strand.
TTCCGGTGGGACAAATAATACAGGAGAGATGCTAGAAATCTCTATATTGTTCATTTTTCATATCTTTACGCTTTATGAATGTTTTTCTTCTGAGAAGCTCAAAAATTATGGTTCTTTGGTAATTGCTTTATTGTTTAGTTTTATCCTCTGATAGTGAGCACAGAGCCCTGATCATGACATGCAAGAAAAAGAAAGAAATCATGTCCATGATTTACTAATTTGTTCCCTCTATGTACTAAACGTGCACGATTACTTTTACATTTCATTGATTTGCTAAATCGTGTGCACAATTTACTAATTCGTTCTCTTGATGTATAAATAGTGTACACGTTTTAGCAAATCGAGGGAATGAAATAGAAAATCGTGCGCATGAATTAGCCTAAATTTTTTCCTGCATGTCGTGTAATTAAAGCACATCACCACCAGACATTTATACCAGGAGCCTCTTATACGACGCTCACAGTTTTACTTTGTGCAGTATCTCGGTGCAGTATCTGCTGAATTGTTTCATATCTTTATCATGTATTTTTTGTTGCACTAAATTATGTTGTATCAATAAGTTTACTGATAATTATTTTTAATTTTCACTAATAACGTCATTAACCATCTCCCCATCTTTAAGACAAAAATTTTCTATTGTTTATATTGTGTAATCTATGAATTGATGTGTTTAGTTTTCTGTGCTCATAACTTAGTAACATTTTGCATGTTTAAAGAACAGGTGCGATGTTCAAAATGTTTTGGCTTCGTATTTGTACAAAGTAGTGCTGAATAAATATTGATTTGTGAATGAATGCAGTGTGTTTTTGTCTGTTTTATATTAGAATGTAATGTTTTTGTATTTGTTTGCATTGCATGTATGTAATTAATGTATTAACTATGAATCCCCTATAATTAGATTACAATTAGATTTCATAAGGTTTATTTTTTGCACCAGAGATGGATTGAGTTTATTAGTTCTTTATGTATTTCAAGGTAATGGTGAGGTGAAAATATGAATTACTAATATGATCCTGTAATGTCACGTCCTCATAACGTGCCAGTTTGGTCGTCAGGACATACTCATCACATTCCAGCGACGTTCCACTATAACGTCGCCACGACGGATATGGGAATCACAAAGTTACGTCACTGGAACGTTATGTGGTACGTCGCTGAGACCAATATGGTATTTAATAGCAACGTCCTCATAACGTGACAGTTTGGTCGTTGGGACGTACTCATCACGTTCCAGCGACGTTCCACTATAACGTCGCCACGACGGATATGGGAATCACAAAGTTACGTCACTGGAACGTTATATGGTACGTCGCTGCGACCAATATGGTACTTTATAGTAACGTTCTCATAACGTGCCAGTTTGGTCGCTGGGACGTACTCCTTACGTTCCAGCGACGTTCCACTATAACGTCGCCACGACGGATATGGGAATCACAAAGTTACGTCGCTGGAACGTTATTTGGGACGTCGCTGCAACGAATATGGTCTGGTCCAGTTACGTCGTCACAACGTAACTGTGTTAGCTGGGTTGAGTCATATGAGTCAGATCGCGACTTCAGAGCGGGTCCGCGAATCATTTGAGTCATATGAGTCAGATCGCGACTTCAGAGCGGGTCCGCGAATCATTTGAGTCATATGAGTCAGATCGCGACTTCAGAGCGGGTCCGCGAATCATTTGAGTCATATGAGTCAGATCGCGACTTCAGAGCGGGTCCGCGAATCATTTGACTCATATGAGTCAGATCGCGACTCCGGAGCGGGTCCGCGAATCATTTGAGTCATATGAGTCAGATCGCGACTTCGGAGCGGGTACGCGAATCATTTGAGTCACATGAGTCAGATCGCGACTTCGGAGCGGGTCCGCGAATCATTTGAGTCATATGAGTCAGATCGGGACTTCGGAGCGGGTTCGCGAATCATTTGAGTCAGATCGCGACTTCAGAGCGGGTCCGCTAATCATTTGAGTCATATGAGTCAGATCGGGACTTCAGAGCGGGTCCGCGAATCATTTGAGTCAGATCGCGACTTCAGAGCGGGTTCGTGGATCATTTGAGTCATATGAATCTTTCTTTTACTGTTTATAATTCGAAGTTTACATGTCCGCAGGACGAGGAGGTGGGGTTGCCACTGTTTTCCGTAACACTTTTAAATGCAGACTACTATCCACACAAATCTATTCGAGTTTCGAGGTACAGCTACTAAAGATTGATACTCTGGATTCTTTTTTCTGTGCTTTGGTATATAGACCGCCCAAATGGAATAAGGATTTCATCCAGCAATTTTTTGATTTTCTCTCTGGTTTGATGTCTCGCTGTGATAAACTTTTGGTCCTTGGGGATTTTAATGTCCATTTATGCTGCCCATCAATGCCATTGGTTAATGAATTTCTTTCTCTTATTGAGACTTTTAATTTAACACAACATGTTTTTGGTTCTACTCATATGAAAGGTCACACATTAGATCTTGTGTTATCATTTGGTATTTCAGTATCAAATCTGGAGGTTTCAGATGTAGGTATTTCTGACCATTATTCAGTGGTATTCGATGCTGTTTGTTCTTATATCTATCCAATCTCTTCTCAGCCTTTACATTATGCTAGGTCCATCAATTCTACAACTGCAAACCTTTTTTCAGAATTTTATTTATCTCATGTTACAGACAAAATCGATGGAGAGGACATTGAGGTGCAGGTTGAGGTTTTTACTAAGTCTTGCACTTTTGCTTTAGATTGTGTTGCCCCTCTTAAACTAAAGAAACACAAGGGAATCTCTCAACCTTGGCTAAATAATGTAACACGCACTTTTAGAAAAGAATGTAGAAAAGCTGAACGCAAGTGGAAGAGAGATAAACTTCAAATTTCATCTGAAATGTTAAAAAATTCTTTGGCTAACTATCAGAAAGTAGTAAAGGAGGAAAAAATGAAATTTTTCTCTAAGGTAATTTCAGATAATGCAAACCGGCCAAAAGTACTGTTTAACACAATTGATTCCATTTTAAACCCCCCAAGGAATGTCATGAGAGATGCCACACAAGAAACTTGTGAAGAATTTGTATTGTTTTTTACTCAAAAAATTGAGAAGATCAGAAGTGAAATTGTACCTTTACAATCCTGTTCATCAATTAATCCTGCGCTGTCTAATATTTTTTCAAACTTTGAACCGGTTTCCTCAGCGCAGTTAGCAGATATTGTCTGTAAAATGAACGGAGGTAGTTGCAGACTGGATGTTCTACCTACTCATCTTTTTAAAGATGTTTTTTCTACTGTGAGTTCTAGCCTAACAGCTATAATTAACAGCTCTTTGATGAGTGGAGTAGTACCTAAAAGTTTCAAACATGCAATTCTTCATCCCTTGTTAAAAAAACCTAATTTGGATCATACAGTCCATAACAACTTTAGGCCAATTTCTAAATTGCCTTTTATTTCCAAGATTTTAGAGAAAGTGGTCTATTCGCAGCTATATTCATATCTGAATACTTATGATATTTTAGATACATTCCAGTCGGGCTTTAGGACCTGTCATAGCACAGAATCTGCACTGCTCAAGGTCACTAATGATATTTTATTATCGTTGGACTCCGGATCACATGTTGTTCTGGTTTTATTGGATCTGAGTGCTGCCTTCGATACGATAGACCATGAAATTCTTCTCAATCGGCTGGAGTGTTGGGTTGGTGTCCAGGGTATAGCTCTACAGTGGTTTGCATCATATTTAAGAGACAGGACAGTTGCTGTGAATTTGGGAGACTTCTCTTCCACATTGGCCCCTTTAGTTTGTGGTGTCCCTCAGGGGTCGATTTTGGGACCGTTGCTGTTTTCTCTTTACATGCTTCCTCTAAGCGCTATTTTTCGGAAGTATAGTATTTCATATCACTGTTATGCAGACGATCTCCAGTTTTACCTTCCTGTGAGCTTAGATAAAACCTGTTCACTGAACAAAGCACAGGAATGTTACAGTGACATTAAACTCTGGCTATCTAGCAACTTTCTCCAATTAAATGAGAGTAAAACTGAGGTTTTGATTGTAGGCTCTCCCGTCTCACCTGCCTTTCCTGATCATTTAGGATCCTTATCCCTAAAGACTGCGAATCATGTAAAGAGTTTAGGGGTTATTATGGACTCATCACTTAACTTTAAGAAACAGATTGGTGCCGTTGTTAAAGGTAGCTTTTTTAACCTGAGATCAATTGCTAAAGTAAAGCATTTTTTATCCAGTAAGGATTTGGAAATTGTGGTTCACTCCTTTATCACATCTAAGCTTGACTATTGTAATTCTCTATATATTGGTCTTCCCCAGACTTTGCTTGCCCGCTTGCAGTTAGTGCAGAATGCAGCAGCAAGGCTGTTAATGGGGGTGAGAAAGAGAGACCATATTACTCCTGTACTACAATCCTTACATTGGCTTCCGGTCAAATTCAGGATTGATTTTAAAATTCTCTTGTTTGTCTACAAGGCGCTGTCAGGCCTTGCACCCCAGTACATCAGTGATCTTATTGTTCCTTACTCTCCTTCTAGAGTCCTTAGGTCTACCGATCAACGGCTTTTAAAGGTCCCTCGTTGTAGTCTAAAATCAAAAGGAGATCGAGCTTTTTCTGTAGTAGGTCCCAAACTCTGGAATAGTCTCCCATTCCATGTGAGGTCAGCTCCATCGGTAACAACTTTTAAGTCCTATTTAAAAACGTATTTGTTTTCTTTAGCTTTTGAATAAGTATGTTTATTTTATTGTATGATTTTAATTTTATTAATTTTGTAAAGCACTTTGGGGCAGCGTCTGTTGTTTAAAAATGTGCTATATAAATAAAGTTGCTTGCTTGCTTGCTTGAGAATGCGTTCACGTGTGTTCGACTGGAATGTTAAAAGAGGGTTTCCTTTTATCATGTCTTTATTAATCTTGTCATTGACTTACCCAGTTGTCTTATAAACACAAAGATATTTGGAAGAATGTTTGTAACCAAGCAGATCTCACAATCTCACAAATCATTAACTGCCATGGTAGGAAAAATTATCATGATCGCTAAGATGACGAGACATGCTTAGTTACAAACATTCTTCCAAAAATCTTTGTGTCAAGCAGAACATAGAAAGTTATACAGGTTTGTAGTAACACGAGGGTGAGAAAATTGTGACTATTTTCATTTTTGGGTGAACTATCCCACATATAACACATTACAGCTGTTTGTCTCATTTGTTGTGTAACCTCCACCCTCAGCTCTTCTTGGAGCGTGCTTCAGGTGTTCTGCCATCGTTGCATTCACTTCACAGCATCTGAAGGGAAGAGAATATATTTATTTTTAAAATAAAAAAAATAAAAATAAAAAGATAAATGACATGCACTTATTTTCAAAATATCTTTATGGTCTACAGCTAAAAAAAAAAACTTGGAACAAGATGAATGAATCATGAATGAAACATTAGAAAAAGGTAATCAACATGCATTAGATTTAATTTTTATTGTATAAAAGATTGTGTGATTTAATATGATGATGCCCTTGATAAAGACCCTTAACTAGGTGTGTAACTGTGAGAAAGTGAACAGGACATTTCTGATAAGACAGGTGGGCTGTGATGTCCCCTGAATAAATAATTAAAGCGTACCAATAAAAATGACATCAATATAAGTAACTTTTAGCCTTCTAACGTTAGCTAATTTTAGCCTTACTCAGTGAATTTCAGTTGACAATGTGGGCATCATTCCTCTCGGTTCCTCCTTGTCAAACAAGTAAAACTCAAGCATGTTAATCAAATAATACAAAATGTACTTACCCAACAGTAGATTTTATATAATATACTTACAGGTTGTTCACGTGACATCTGTGTCATCAAACTCAGTTTGAGTCTGCACAGTATGCAGAAGTGCGTGCTTCTAATTGACTTCATTTTTATCCGTTGAATCCAAGGGGCAAGGAACTCGACCGGAAGTTGAAGTCGGGTGGGGGCTGCCATCTTTTAGCAGAACTTCACTTGCGTTAGCATTCCCATTGACTCCCATTCATTTTGGCGTCACTTTGACAGCGAATAACTTTACATCTGAGGCGTTTAAAGACTCTGTTTGTCCATTATTTATTTCTAAAGATACACGACAATGTATAAAGGGCTCCATTACCTTCTATGTTACATTATGGCCCCTTATAAACAGTTTTTGTAAAAAATAGGCTAACGATTGCGGCATAACCACTCGTCTCTCTGTCGCATTACCGTACAGACAGGTGGAGAAGCTCGCAGGCAATTAACTTAATATGGCGTACTGGCATTACATTTTAAAATACTATACAAAATAATTAATCAGAATACTTATTCCTGCTCACTCACGACAAAGAACTCCCCGCTCAAGCTCGCCGTCTCTGCAAGATTAACGATGGCAGTTTGCACACACAGCTACTAGAAGATTTACATCTGGCAGACAGGTTGCTGACGTCATCAAGCTTCGTTTGAGTCTGCGCGTCAGAAACGGAAGTGCTAAAAAACGCTAAAACTGGGCTTCATTTGTCTCAGTTGAGTTCCAATGGGGTCGCTGTATCCATTTCTTATACTGTCTATGGTTGAATCCAACGGGGTCGCTGTGTCCATTTCTTTTACTGTCTATGCTTCAGAGCGGGTCCGCAAATCATTTGAGTGATATGAGTCAGATCGGGACATCAGAGCGGACTCGCGAATCATTTGAGTTCGATCAGGACTTCATTTTTCTTTTTTATTATGTTGCTGAAATGTTCTCTGTCTCTATTTTTCTTATATTTTGTTATTTGAAAATTATTGTTGTGTTCTACCTGTTTAAAATAAAGAAAAAAAAGTTAGATCAGGACTTTAGAGCGGATTCGCGAATTAGATCACGACTCCAGAGCGGGTCCGCGAATCATTTGAGTCATATGAGTCAGATCGCGACTCCAGAGCGGGTCCGCAAATCATTTGAGTTAGATCGCGACTTTAGAGCGGGTCCGCGAATCATTTGAGTCAGATCGCGACTTCAGAGCGGGTTCGTGGATCATTTGAGTCATATGAATCTTTCTTTTACTGTTTATAATTCGAAGTTTACATGTCTGAGAATGCGTTCACGTGTGTTCGACTGGAATGTTAAAAGAGGGTTTCCTTTTATCATGTCTTTATTAATCTTGTCATTGACTTACCCAGTTGTCTTATAAACACAAAGATATTTGGAAGAATGTTTGTAACCAAGCAGATATCACAATCTCACAAATCATTAACTGCCATTGTAGAAAAAATTATCATGATCGTTAAGATGACGAGATCTGCTTAGTTACAAACATTCTTCCAAATATCTTTGTGTCAAGCAGAACATAGAACGTTATACAGGTTTGTAGTAACACGAGGGTGAGAAAATTATGACTATTTTCATTTTTGGGTGAACTATCCCACATATAACACATTACAGCTGTTTGGCTCATTTCTTGTGTAACCTCCACCCTCAGCTCTTCTTGGAGCGTGCTTCAGGTGTTCTGCCATCGCTGCATTCACTTCACAGCATCTGAAGGGAAGAGAATATATTTATTATAAAAAAAAAAAAAAAAAAAAAAAAAAAAACATAAATGACATGCACTTATTTTCAAAATATCTTTATGGTCTACAGCTAAAAAAAAAAACTTGGAACAAGATGAATGAATCATGAATGAAACATTAGAAAAAGGTAATCAACATGCATTAGATTTAATTTTTATTGTATAAAAGATTGTGTGCTTTAATGTGATGATGCCCTTGATAAAGACCCTTAACTAGGTGTGTAACTGTGAGAAAGTGAACAGGACATTTCTGATAAGACAGGTGGGCTGTGATGTCCCCTGAATAATTAATTAAAGCGTACCAATAAAAATTACATCAATATAAGTAACTTTTAGCCTTCTAACGTTAGCTAATTTTAGCCTTACTCAGTGAATTTCAGTTGACAATGTGGGCATCATTCCTCTCGGTTCCTCCTTGTCAAACAAGTAAAACTCAAGCATGTTAATCAAATAATACAAAATGTACTTACCCAACAGTAGATTTTATATAATATACTTACAGGTTGTTCACGTGACATCTGTGTCATCAAACTCAGTTTGAGTCTGCACAGTATGCAGAAGTGCGTGCTTCTAATTGACTTCATTTTTATCCGTTGAATCCAACGGGGTCGCTGTGTCCATTTCTTTAACTGTCTATGCTTCAGAGCGGGTCCGCAAATCATTTGAGTCATATGAGTCAGATCGGGACATCATAGCGGGCTCGCGAATCATTTGAGTTCGATCAGGACTTCATTTTTCTTTTTTATTATGTTGCTGAAATGTTATCTGTCTCTATTTTTCTTATATTTTGTTATTTGAAAATTATTGTTGTGTTCTACCTGTTTAAAATAAAGAAAAAAAAGTTAGATCAGGACTTTAGAGCGGATTCGCGAATCAGATCACGACTCCAGAGCGGGTCCGCGAATCATTTGAGTCATATGAGTCAGATCGCGACTCCAGAGCGGGTCCGCGAATCATTTGAGTCATATGAGTCAGATCGCGACTCCAGAGCGGGTCCGCGAATCATTTGAGTCATATGAGTCAGATCGCGACTCCAGAGCGGGTCCGCGAATCATTTGGGTCATATGAGTCAGATCGGGACTTCAGAGCGGGTCCGCGAATCATTTGAGTCATATGAGTCAGATCGGGACTTCAGAGCGGGTTCGCGAATCATTTGAGTCATATGATTCAAATCGGGACTTCAGAGCGGGTCCGCGAATCATTTGAGTCATGAGTCAGATCGGGACTTCAGAGTGGATTCGCGAATCATTTGAGTCAGTTCGCGACTTCAGAGCGGGTTTGTGGATCATTTGAGTAGTATGAATCTTTCTTTTACTGTTTATAATTCGAAGTTTACATGTCTGAGAATGCGTTCACGTGTGTTCGACTGGAATGTTAAAAGAGGGTTTCCTTTTATCATGTCTTTATTAATCTTGTCATTGACTTACCCAGTTGTCTTATAAACACAAAGATATTTGGAAGAATGTTTGTAACCAAGCAGATATCACAATCTCACAAATCATTAACTGCCATTGTAGAAAAAAATTATCATGATCGTTAAGATGACGAGACATGCTTAGTTACAAACATTCTTCCAAAAATTTTTGTGTCAAGCAGAACATAGAAAGTTATACAGGTTTGTAGTAACACGAGGGTGAGAAAATTGTGACTATTTTCATTTTTGGGTGAACTATCCCACATATAACACATTACAGCTGTTTGTCTCATTTGTTGTGTAACCTCCACCCTCAGCTCTTCTTGGAGCGTGCTTCAGGTGTTCTGCCATCGTTGCATTCACTTCACAGCATCTGAAGGGAAGAGAATATATTTATTTTTAAAATAAAAAAATAAAAATAAAAAGATAAATGACATGCACTTATTTTCAAAATATCTTTATGGTCTACAGCTAAAAAAAAAACTTGGAGCAAGATGAATGAATCATGAATTAAACATTAGAAAAAGGTAATCAACATGCATTAGATTTAATTTTTATTGTATAAAAGATTGTGTGATTTAATATGATGATGCCCTTGATAAAGACCCTTAACTAGGTGTGTAACTGTGAGAAAGTGAACAGGACATTTCTGATAAGACAGGTGGGCTGTGATGTCCCCTGAATAAATAATTAAAGCGTACCAATAAAAATGACATCAATATAAGTAACTTTTAGCCTTCTAACGTTAGCTAATTTTAGCCTTACTCAGTGAATTTCAGTTGACAATGTGGGCATCATTCCTCTCGGTTCCTTCTTGTCAAACAAGTAAAACTCAAACACGTTAATCAAATAATACAAAATGTACTTACCCAACAGTAGATTTTATATAATATACTTACAGGTTGTTCACGTGACATCTATGTCATCAAGCTCAGTTTGAGTCTGCACAGTATGCTCAACCCCCAGGAAGTGCGTGCTTCTAATTGACTTCATTTTTATCCGTTGAATCCAACGGGGTCGCTGTGTCCATTTATTTTACTGTCTATGCTTCAGAGCGGGTCCACAAATCATTTGAGTCATATGAGTCAGATCGGGACATCAGAGCAGCTCGCGAATCATTTGAGTTCGATCAGAATTATGTTGCTGAAATGTTCTCTGTCTCTATTTTTCTTATATTTTGTTATTTGAAAATTATTGTTGTGTTCTACCTGTTTAAAATAAAGAAAAAAAAAGTTAGATCAGGACTTCAGAGCGGATTCGCGAATCATTTGAGTCAGATCGCGACTTCAGAGCGGGTTCGTGAATTATTTGAGTCATATGAATCTTTCTTTTACTGTTTATAATTCAAAGTTTACATTTCTGAGATTTAATTAATTAAAGCGTACCAATAAAAATTACATCAATATAAGTAACTTTTAGCCTTCTAACATTAGCTCATTTTAGCCTTAGCGAATCATTTGAGTCAGATTGCGACTTCAGAGTGGGTCTGCGAATCATTTGAGTCATGAGTCAAATCGGGACTTCAGAGCGGATTCGCGAATCATTTGAGTCAGATCGCAACTTCAGAGCTGGTCCGCGAATCATTTGAGTCATATGAGTCAGATCGGGACTTCAGAGCTGTTCTGCGAATCATTTGAGTCATATGAGTCAGATCGGGACTTCAGAGCGAGTCCGCAAATCATTTGAGTCAGATCGCAACTTCAGAGCTGGTCCGCGAATCATTTGAGTCATATGAGTCAGATCGGGACTTCAGAGCGGGTTCGCGAATCATCTGAGTCAGATCCCAACTTCAGAGCTGGTCCGCGAATCATTTGAGTCATATGAGTCAGATCGGGACTTCAGAGCGGGTTCGCGAATCATTTGAGTCAGATCCCAACTTCATAGCTGGTCCGCGAATCATTTGAGTCATATATGAGTCAGATCGGGACTTCAGAGCTGTTCCGCGAATCATTTGAGTCATATGAGTCAGATCGGGACTTCAGAGCGGGTCCGCGAATCATTTGAGTCAGATCGCAACTTCAGAGCTGGTCCGCGAATCATTTGAGTCATATGAGTCAGATCGGGACTTCAGAGCGGGTTCGCGAATCATTTGAGTCAGATCCCAACTTCAGAGCTGGTCCGCGAATCATTTGAGTCATATGAGTCAGATCGGGACTTCAGAGCTGTTCCGCGAATCATTTGAGTCATGAGTCAAATCGGGACTTCAGAGCGGATTCGCGAATCATTTGAGTCAGATCGCAACTTCAGAGCTGGTCCGCGAATCATTTGAGTCATATGAGTCAGATCGGGACTTCAGAGCTGTTCCGCGAATCATTTGAGTCATATGAGTCAGATCGGGACTTCAGAGCGGGTTCGCGAATCATTTCTGCCATCGTTGCATTCACTTCATAGCATCTGAAGGAAAGAGAATATATTTATTTAAATAAATAAATAAATAAATAAAAAGATAAATGACATGCACTTATTTTCAAAATATCTTTATGGTCTACAGCTAAAAAAAAAACTTGGAGCAAGATGAATGAATCATGAATTAAACATTACAAAAAGGCAATCAACATGCATTAGATTTAATTTTTATTGTATAAAAGATTGTGTGATTTAATGTGATGATGCCCTTGAGAAAGACCCTTAACTAGGTGTGTAACTGTGAAAAAGTGAACAGGACATTTCTGATAAGACAGGTGGACTGTGATGTCCCCTGAATAATTAATTAAAGCGTACCAATAAAAATTACATCAATATAAGTAACTTTTAGCCTTCTAACATTAGCTTATTTTAGCTTTACTCAGTGAATTTCAGTTGACAATGTGGGCATCATTCCTCTCGGTTCCTTCTTGTCAAACAATTAAAACTCAAACACGTTAATCAAATAATACAAAATGTACTTACCCAACAGTAGATTTTATTTAATATACTTACAGGTTGTTCACGTGACATCTATGTCATCAAGCTCAGTTTGAGTCTGCACAGTATGCCCAACCCCCAGGAAGTGCATGCTTCTAATTGACTTCATTTTTATCCGTTGAATCCAACGGGGTCGCTGTGTCCATTTCTTTTACTGTCTATGCTTCAGAGCGGGTCCGCAAATCATTTGAGTCATATGAGTCAGATCGGGACATCAGAGCAGCTCACGAATCATTTGAGTTCGATCGGGACTTCATTTTTTTTTATTATGTTGCTGAAATGTTCTCTGTCTCTATTTTTCTTATATTTTGTTGTTTGAAAATTATTGTTGTGTTCTAACTGTTTAAAATAAAGAAAAAAAAAATTGATCAGGACTTCAGAGCGGGTTCGCGAATCAGATCGCGACATCAGAGCGGGTCCGCGAATCATTTGAGTCATATGAGTCAGATCGCGACTTTAGAGTGGGTCCGCGAATCATTTGAGTCATATGAGTCAGATCGGGACTGCAGAGCGGGTTTGCGAATCATTTGAGTCAGATCGCGACTTCAGAGCGGGTGCGCGAATCAATTGAGTCATGAGTCAGATCGGGACTTCAGAGCAGGTTCGCGAATCATTTGAGTCAGATCGCAACTTCAGAGCGGGTCCACGAATCATTTGAGTCAGCTGAGTTAGTTTGGGGATCGCTAATCATTTGAATCAGTTCTGGAGTTCGTGGTGGGTTTGCGAATCATTTGAGTCAGTTCGGGAGTTCGTAGCGGGTTCGCAAATCATTTAAGTCAGTTTGGGGATCGCAAATTATTTGTTCGGGAGTTCGTAGCGGGTTCGCGAATCATTTGAGTCAGTTCGGGAGTTTGTAGCGAGATCACGAATCATTTGAGTCAGTTTGGGGATCGCGAATCATTTGAGTCAGTTTGGGGATCGCGAATCATAGCTGTATATGGATAGGCATTTTTAACTAATTTAGTAGCTAGTTCCAATTACGTTTTCCACGCGTGTTTAGGTGTGATATGTGAAATCGTATTTTTTGTTTTAATGATGTACCTTTTAACAGTATCAAGTATATTCAAAAACTAAACAAATTGTGCCTTAAAAGTGCACGCATCTAGGCTAATGTAAAGTTACATGATGAAGTACTTGTGTGCGTGTGCATTTTGAGTGCGTTCTTTCACTGCATTATTCGGTGGATTCCAATGCATTTATGAATCCATGTGAATGATCACAAAATTCAAGATATGAATGAATGAATGAATAATAGCCTAAAGAACCTTTGTGCCAAAAGGGTTCTTTCTTGTCATTATAGAACCTTTTTGGCATAAAAGATTCTTTGGAGTTGAGTAAAGAACCATGGTTCTATATAGAACCCCAATGAACCCTTTTTTCTAAGAGTTTGTTGTCACAACGTTCACCTTGGAGATTGAAAATGTTTCTTTTTTGAGACACCAGGAGCCCAAATTCAGACCCAGAACAATAAAACACACAGAAAAGGTGGGAGTTCAAATGAGGAATCTTTATATTACCAAACTGCAGGGAGAGGAAGAGTAGATATAAGTCATGATCTGCAAGATTAACCACAATCTGATGTGATCCAACCACCTCAGAGAAAACCAGTCTTGAGCTGCTGCAAGAGCTTTAGAAGCACAGCAGCTGTGGTCAAAGAGTTCTTGTGTGTTCTGATTGGTGGATGATGATGATGAGTGGAAAAAGACTAGAGCAATCAAATAGTGAGAGAGTGATCTGCTCACCACCTGGTTATGTTCATGGATGTTTCGACGTGGAAAGCAGTTTGGAATGGAAATATTGATATTTTATTTGTTAACAACATACTTTTCGTACCATAATTTCAGTAAATGTTATGAAATTAGAGAACTATGCCAATAGTAGCATGGAAGTGTCATTTGATTTGGATGGGAACTTCATATTGTGAATTATCTGAGTCAGTTCGGGAGTTTGGAGCGGGTTCGCAAATCATTTTATGCCGCGTTTCCATCGAAAATTACCCGGAACATTTGTACCATGAACTTTTTTCCCAGGAACTTTTTCCCCCCAGACCTGTTGCTTTCTGCGTTACCACCGTGGTGTAAGTACAGGGAAGATTAGGCAAATAGACTGACGTAGGTCTGCGCACATTTCTCAATACAAAGCATGAGAAATATTAAACATAATAACAGCTGCAGAAATGTACTTAGCTCAGGGAAATGTGTATATAAAGTCATTACAATGAAACTATAAATTTATATATAAATTTGCCTTTTTTTATTTTCATTTTAACATACTGATAAATTGAATACAGACCAAAGATAACCTGTTAGATTTACCAAAAACAAATTATATGTTTTTTTTAACCACTAAAGAGACATCAGAGCCAATGGCACACATCAGAAGGTCTAGCCGAGGTGAGGCTGCTCTCAGGGGATGCATGAAGATTGAGCTCCCGCTGATTGCATGGAATTCACGTCTCCGAGATTGGCGAAACACATTTTATTTTCATTTTAACATATAGATAAATGGAATAAAGACCAGAGATAACCTGTTAGATTTACCCAAAACTAATGATATGTTATGTTTAACCACTAAAGAGACATCAGAGCCAGCGGCACATATCAAAAGGTCTAGCCGAGGTGAAGCTGCTCTAGTCGAATACCTGAGGCCTGAGCTCCCGCTGATCGCGTGGAATTCCCGTCTCCGAGATTGGCGAAACACATATTTAAATAGGCACTGTCTTTATAAATAAACCACAGATTTGAGTTTTAAACAACTACATTCTCGCCTGAAATACTTTTAAAATTACATTTCATGACACAATAACAGTAATATTTTGAAAATGATCTGAATAAATGATGGTTGAACTCAACTAACGCTGCCTGAACTCAACCAATCAGGATGTTTAGCGCCCAAGTCCCGCCCCCGAAAGTTCTGGAACTTTGAAAAAGTACCACCTCGCCAGCAGGTGAAGTTACATGATGAAGTCATACTAGTGCGCGTGGCGTGTGTGCATTTTGAGTGCGTTCTTTCACTGCATTATTCGGTGTATTCAAATGCATTTATGAATGCATGTGAATGATCACATAATTCAAGATATTGGGGTTAGAAAATGTATATATTTATATCATTTTATGTAGTTAATCAATATCACACGAAAAGTGCCATTTCAGTTTTTCTCCAAAAATCAGCATGATTAAAATGTGATATTAAGTTACTACAAACAATAATTTAATTACAAATACAAAATGTTGCAGAATAATGTAATATATCAATGAATAATAGCCTAAAGAACCTTTGTGCCAAAAAGGTTCTTTCTTGTCATTATAGAACCTTTTTAGCATAAAAGGTTCTTTGGAATTGAGTAAAGAACCCTATGGTTCTATATAGAACCCCAATAAACCCTTTTTTTCTAAGAGTGTACATTTGTTAATAAAGGAAATAAAATGAAAACATAAATGTTTTAATGCTACTGAATAAAAATAAACGATCCACTCGTTTTGATGGTATCGCAAGCTCAAACTAGACTGACACGCAAAATAAAAGCAGCGTTGCAAATAATATATATATATGTGCCGTTAAATTGACTCCATATGGTTCCCATTTTGGGTGCTTTTATACGTTAGACGTTCAGCCGACGTTACATATGCATGAGACTATGTGATAGTTTATCCAACATATAGTTCTCACCTCAAAAAAAAAAATGGTATAAAAAATAAGACTTTACTGATAGTTATTATTGGTAAAATCATTATTTATTAAATGTAATACTAAATATATGTTGCTTTTTCTGCAGATCATTTATATTTGGCTGGTGGACATTTAAGTATTGATGAACCAAAGCTGGAAGAACTGCCTTTGCATATTGGTTTTGCTTTAATTCACCCAGCCAACTTTCTTCAGCAAATCTTCTTTGGAACAGTATATACTATATATTATATGAAGCTATGAAATTGAATCTCTGGTATGCTACATTTAAAATTACAAAAACAAACCCAGTAGATAAATTAAATTTATGCATTTAGCAGACACTTTTATACAAAGGGACTTACAGTGCATTCAGGCTATCATTTTTTACTTATCGTGTGTTCTCGGGGATTCAAACTCCCAGCATTACATCGCAGTGCTCTACCAATTGAGCTACAGGAACACTAAAAAATGTATAATAGACAAAGGAATAACAATTAGTACACGTTTTAAAGTGGCTGCCTAACTCTTTCATGACTGTGTGGATGGTGAAATCCAGTATCGGCGCTGGAGGTGTGTGATGCTCTTGAAGAGGACCACAGGTTCATTCTGACAGCCTGAGCTTTCCATCTGCCCTGAGACGCGGACTAAACTCAACCTGTGACCTCTTCTCTTGTAGGTCAACTCATCCACTATCTGAGAGGAGAGAGGGGTATTAGAGAAGATTTTCCTTGACAGGTATTTCGGTATTGCTCAGGAAGTTATCAGAACATGTCTTACTAAACCTTTTATTGGGAAATTTCAGCATTTAATGGCACAATCTTAAATCCATCACAAAATAGTTGAAAGGCAGACTTGAAACACAAATCTCATGTGGTTTTCGTTTGCTATAACTGGACTCATTTCTTGTCTTCTGAAGACTTTTCATCACTCGTCCATATGGCTTTTTTAATTTTAACATTCAGCTACTAAATCATCTCACATTTATTAATCCCATTTTTAAAAAATTCAAACAGTCATTCTTCCTGTTATGAATAGCCCCTGCAAATTAATTTAGTTAATAATTTTGCAACATTTGGCATACTCATTTTTTTTTAAAGTATTTGTTAAAAGCTGTTACTGAAATGCGGACATAAATAGTGTTGGTACAAATTAAGATGTACCTGCTTCTTAGAGCGTCTTCATTTTTGATATATTCAGGTAATATTGTATACAGCTGAAATACAAGCAGTCCTTGGGAAATGATCTTTCTGAATTCATATTACGTTCAGGACAGACTTGAACAAACGGCTGTCACCTATGTTACCTTCCAGAGCTGAAATCTCCTCCAAGTCATTCTCAGACACTGAAATCCATGTGCGATTGGCCCTTCGCAGGGAGCTTGATTGACAAGCGATTTGACCAATCATGATGCCAAATACACTATTTTGTCTGACAACCCTGTTGGGAAAAAAACAGCATAAGCTGGTTAAGTACATTTTAAAACATGGCAGCTGGTATAAGCTGGTTTGCACAGGACCAGCTCAAACCAGCTGCTATGCTTCAAAACATACCTAACCAGGATATGCTGTTTTTTTTTTTAATCATGTTAATTTCATACTTTAAGTAAATATAAAAAGAAGATCAGTTCACATGCCGTTTGAACTGAGGCGCTACAACAATCTGTCAGGAAAGTATGGAAAGCATCGTCAGAATAGTCCATCTGCTATCAGTGATTCAACCGTAATGTTATGAAGCGACGAGAATACTTTTTGTACGTGAAGAAAACAAAAATAACGACTTTATTAAACAATTCCTCTCCTCTGTGTCTCTCCAAATCAGCGTAGCACTATTTTGGCAAATCTGAGCTGTATGCCTTTAAGTAACCTGCTCTGTCTTGTCTGTCGTCACATTGTCAGTGTCCTATTTGCTCCACAATGTATTTTTCACTAAAAATTTCACATAATTTTGTTATGAGAAAGTTTCAGCTTTAAAATTTCTTCATTTTTAAAAATAGAAATACAAAGAAAAAGTACAGTTTTGTGGCTTTCTCATGTGTTGTGACCGATCGCTCCGCATGAACTGTTCATCTATTTTTATTAACTGCACGGCATAAACTTGAATACATATTAGATGTTTCAACCACAGAGAGTCTTCAATACACATTTCACGTTCTATGATTGGTCAGATCGCATGTCAATCAAACTCTCAACGAAGGGTGAATTCTCAGAATAGGTGAAAATATTGATGTAAATACTTTACATCTGTTCTCTTGTAAACTATTCAAGTAGATGTATTCTTTGTTTATGTCTGTGTTTTAGATATGTATATAGTGACAGATTGAATCAACTCACCCAATTTTCTTTAAAGGAAGGTTCCAGGTTAAATAGGGCAGGTTACTGCACACAGACTGATGACCTCAGAAAACTCGGAATATAAAAAATGATGACATGATGACACAAAGTCATAGTTCACTCAAAAATGATTAATGATGAAGAAAATAGTATGAAAGTCAATGGGGACCAACTGTTTGGTTACCCACATTCTTCAAATATCTTATGTGTTCAGCAGAAGAAAGACACACATACAGGTTTGGAATAAGGTGAGTAAATTAAGACAGAAATAGTGAACTGTTACATCTCGCTTCATTGTATTTGTATGGAAGAGAGAAATTCCACAGGATAAAGAAAATCATTGATTTTGAAAGAGTAAATGGTCACATCAGTTTAATTTTATTTTATGTCATAATTTTTCATGAACTTGCATTTAACCCAAAACAGTCCTTAAAGTGCACAGAATCCCACTACTATCTCCCTGTCACACTGAGAAGCAATGACATTAAACATCACTTTATTTCCATGACAGCAGACGTTTAATGAGGTCACTGAAGTCAAGTGTGATTGACAAGGCCATTCCCCGCCTACACAGATCCAATCGGTGAACATGATTCCACCAAGCACAACATGTTCCTTGAACAACATTCCAATCAACCAATCAGAATCATGGGGCACGTTTTGAAGACATGTCAGTTTTAGGCTTACATTCAGGGTTTGATGCTTGTACACCCTTGTTATTCACCTTTCATTTCTCTCTGATTTTAGGAATACATTGTGGGTAGGGTTAGGTTTAGGGGTAGGGATTGGGTTAGGTCTATATTTTTGGTTAGTAATATGGATCCTGGAACATGTCTTCCTTTGCAAAATCACGACGACCGAGCAAAGAGTCAAGAGACTCCACACAAGGATCTAGATCATTCCAGCCAGCCACGGTGGGAGGAAAAGTCCGACGGTTCCCAGAATGCACACCAGCACAAACATCCAGAGGAATATTCTATCAATCACCATGGCAACGTATTTCCAATCTTCCCTCACCTGGTGGGAAAAAGGAGATTCATTCATTTCAGATATCATGATATATTTTCCACTCATGCCTTTCCCTCTCAGAATTGAATTTTTTTTTTTTTTTTTTTGGATGACTACTTTCCTGTGAGACCACAGTGTTTTCTGTTTTTTTTTTTTTTTTTTTTTGTATTGTAGCAAGAACAGTGATAAAAAAATAATACTAGTATCAAAGGCCAGTTCAAAGTGCCTCAGAAGAATCTCTAGCTAAAGAGGAATCTAATGTTGTAAGGTTTTTATTGTAAGTTTTTCGATCCTGGATATTCTTTGTTACATTCTTTTTACCTTTAAAGTTCTTTTGTGTTTGTGTTTACTCTTATCTTTATTGCATTTTTTTCCCAGGATTACTAAAAACAAATGTATTTCTTACCTTCATGTCATTCCTAACACATATGAGTTTAAACAAGAATGTAATCATACAGCGAAGCTTCCCGCACCGTTTTACATCGGGTCGGGATGGTGTTCATATATAACACATCATTTTTTTCCATTAATTTTCTATTTTCCATCAAATGAATGCATTAAATCCACTGCCCTAATGTGAACATTTTTCAAAACATCTCTTTTTGTGTTCCCCCAAAGAAAGGAAGTGACACAGGTTTGGAATAACACGTCAGTGATAAAATAATTGTCATTTGTCCTGAAGGTGAACCACTTTTTTAATAAGTAATACTTACTGAAAAGTCTGAATCCTCTGCTCTCAGATGGTCAGCAATGTACTGAACTCCTTCCAAGGCTTTTATCAAGGACTGCGACAGATCAGTAGTGCTGTCTTTGTTAGAGCTGAAGATCTGGGCGCTGGGCAAGTTATGTGTAGTACACCTCCCGGCTTCCTCCTGATCAAGCTTCTGCAGACTCGTCCTCTCAGATGTGAGACAGTGTTGACAGCTCTCTGCTCCCAGAACTCTCTCTTTGGCTGCGATGGAGATGCCCTCGGCACTCCGGCCTTGGATATCACATTCTGTAAACTTGGCTCGTTCCTGCGGGACGGTGTCTAGCAGAGTACCAAGGATAGTACCTGGAAATGAAGTTGTGCTTGAGGCAAAAATGCTGTTTGTGAATGCACACGTATAACCAAGGGCCAGCGTTTGAGATGTTTGCAACGTTTCCTCTTGCAGGATGGAATACTGGCTGCTGGGAGAACTGCAGAAAAACATGGGTTTGGGGGAAGAGTCCTGCTGAATTTGATCCAACTGGGCAACCGAGGTCACGTCCGAATGAGGGAGCGGACTTTGCGGAGAAATATCCAGAATGTTGTTCCGCAGGAACATGGAGTGTGATGCCATTGGCTTGTGCATCATCTCGATCAGTTTCCCGCAGTTCCTCTTACCCGAGGCAGGCGGACGTTTCATGAACAGGTAACGGGGCACCAGGTGTAGAAAGAGCTGGCGGACCCAGTGGGGCATGCTGTGCGTGCGGGATGAACGGTGGTGGACATTGAGCACAAACACTGTGATGATGATGGAGAGAGTGACGAAGATCATGGTGAAGAGGAGGTACTCGCCAATGAGCGGGATGACTAGCGAGGTCGAGGGAATAATTTCGGTGATAAGCAGGAGGAAAACAGTCAGAGAGAGGAGGACAGAGATGCACAGCGTGATTTTCTCCGCACACTCTGAGGGAAGGTAGAAGACCAGCACGGTCAGGCAGGATATAAGCAGGCAGGGGATGATTAGATTGATGGTGTAGAACAGGGGCAGACGTCTGATGATGAAGGAGTATGTGATATCTGGGTAGATTTCCGTACAGCACTCATACTTCTTGATGTTGTAAGTGCCGACGGCGTTTACTATGACCCACTCCCCGCTTTCCCAGTAGTCCATCTGGTCTACGTCACTGGCCATGCTGACCAGGTCAATCTTTGCCCGATCGTACGTCCAAGAGCCGAATTTCATCTTGCAGTTTTGCTGGTCGAAGGGAAAGAAGGTGACATCGATGCTGCAGGAGCTTTTATAAATGGCAGGAGGTTTCCACTTGATCCTGCCGTTGTAAAACACCTGGGCTTTAGTCAAGTGAGTCACCGCAAAGTCTCCATCCGCACTGCAGATTAAACACAAAACTGTCAGACAGAACCAGCAATGAAATATCGTTCAAACAATGTGAAAGACCGCTTTAGTGGTGTCAGAGTAAATCACAGTGAGCCAAACCGTCATTAAAGCTGTGACGTCTTTGACAATTGTTTAACCATTCAACTTTCAAAACTTTCTTCTTAATAAAGCAAATATATTTTATATTATATTATCACATCATTGGACTGAAACCTTATGACTTCCCTCACACAGCATATCACGACTAACAAAAAAGCATGATATTTTTTTCCTCCCACTTTGTCACACTTGTGATGTTCCTGGTCAAAAATGACTTGGCCTACAAAATTTTCAAATATAATATTGAATTCAATCTTCAATCAATACAATTTTCACATGACTGTACGTCAATGAAACTAACTGTAACTTTGTTGAAGTGCGTCAGATGTTTGTTGATTCTGTAGAAGAACCGATTCAGAGTCATTTGTTGGAACCGGACAGCGTGAACGACAGACTTGTTTTCTTGTCATTATTATCTATTATTATTATCATTTTTGCAAACTCCAATGAATCAAACAGACGTGGAACAATATCAGGGCCCATTAAACAGTGAAAGAATTTTCCATTTTGTGATCAAAACAGAATTAGATGCTGAAAGTCATAATTCTGATAGTTTTATGAAGTCTGTGTAACATCAAGGTAAAAAAAAAAATCCTCACTTTACATTACCTTACATTACCTTATGCTAATTTTGTAGATTTGACAAATAATGTTAAAGGCTACATTTCTAAAACAGGCAACCACTTATAAAGCATTTCTGATCAGTAATTGTAATGTATGAGATGGCTTTCACTAAGTGCAAAACCAGCACACCATGCACCTTTATAAGTAGGGCTACTCTGTCTATAATTTTATTCACTTCAACCTGGTATCTTATAAGGGCAGCACAGATCAAAACTCACAGCCTAATTCCCATGTCTTCTAGTTATCACTACATGAACAGAAGACATACAGAATTAAGATTAAATGGGGATTTAAGAGTACAAATTTTATGCACCCGTTTCCTCTGTAAGAAGCACATCACCCTGAGGAAAAGAGTTAACTAACAGGTACCCAAAGAATAGCGTGAACACCTTACAAGGCTGGAACTGCAGGAGGATAACAGTGTTTGAGGATGTCGATTTTTAAGAAATGGATTTGGCTGAATTCCGGATTGTTAAAAGCTTCACGCACTTGTTATAGAGCACGATATCTGGTCTCCAGATGATCTCGGAGGGGATCCTGATGGAGGTGACATTCTCATACTCCTCTGGGTTCCAGTGCAGCTTGTAATCGCTCCACTCCTGCAGGGAAACGTGTGCTCATCACTGCTCACAACCAGCAGGTATGACAGGGATGGAGAGTGAAGCAACAAGAGCCCAGATCCAATTACAAATCTCATTAATGCCCAATTCTTTTATGATGAAAACCTACCTGCTTCACCCAGACGTTTGTGGTCATCATCTGATTCTTCTCATCCTGGTTTATTATGAAACAAAATAGGACATCCATGCATAAGTGAGTAATGAGACTAACTTACAGTTTTTGGGTAATGGGTAACTTTACAGTTTTTTAGGATGTTGCTGTGCTGGAGTGCATCTGAGACTCACCACATCGATGAGCTGAGCAATGGACAGGCCAAAGTGGACCAAAACCACCTCTGAGATGTTTGCCACTGGACGAGAGAGCTTGTTGTAGTTTCTAAACAAAGACCGGATAAGTCTTTCTTCCGCAAGGGCATGAGCTGGAGTGCTGGAAAACACTGGTGAGAGGATAAAATACATAAACTAGTTTCCACAGTGCTGGTTAAATCTGCCTTAAATTATGAAAATAGGATAAAAGCTGTTTCCATTTGTAACATGCAGAACTTGCTGTTTATTGTTATTTCAAATAATAGTTATACTATTATAGTTATAATAATTATATTATTATTAAGAATTATGTTATTATAAATATAGAACTATTATTATAGTATATCATAAAGGGAATAAGCTAAAAGAGAGAGTGATAGTGTCTGCACATTATATATATATATATATATATATATATATATATATTATAAGTATTATTTTTATAGTTACTTTTTTTTTTTTTTTTTTTTGTGGCAAAACAGCCCCAGAGCTGCTCTCACCCCCTCATTCACACTGCATCAATACATAAATAGGAAAGCTGTGCATTGTGTAACTGCAGCGAGTTACTTTTAAAGTTAAACTGAAGGTCAGACTTTACCATATGCCTGCTGCAGACAGACAGAAAGAAGAAAGAAGACACTCCTCGCTGCTCTCATCTTGTCCACCTGATGTCAGATGATAACCCTCTCTGCAAGAATTTCGTCACCGGAACGCAAAACTATTTCCAGTTGGGCTAATATAAGTCAAAATCACATAAAAAACATCCCTGAAAAGCCCCGTAGACCATCTATCCTTAAACTGAAAAAAGACCCCCAAAAGTTAAAGTTGAAAACAGCCACAAAAAGTCATTCAGTGTCCAAACCTCTTGTAAAAGTGAGGGGTTCCTCAGAATGCATCTCTAGCTGTCATTAGACTCTATTCCCTCCCACTTCCTCTCCTACCATCTCTCCCTCTCTCTCTCTCTCTCTCTCTGTGTTTGTTTTGCTGTTTCACTCTCAGTATCTCTACTCCCCGGCCCCTGCACTTTCCAATCTCTGCTTATTACGATGAGTAGATGTTATGTGCCGGAGGCTGCGCTTTATACCTGAGAATGTGTCACACAGAGAGAGAGAGAGAGAGAGAGAGAGGGCAGGAAGATATTGATTAGGGACAAAATCCTTAAAATGATGTGGCTAAATGCATTATTTTAATGTCTTTATTACATGAGCTAGTTACATTTTTCTATTATTATTATTATTATTTTATGTTAGGATTTAAAGAAATTTAAGATAGCAAAAATCCAGTATCAAAAGAGCAAGCAGGTGTGTGGGTGAGAGTGAGAGAGGATGAAAAGTCAAAGGAAAGGAGACGTAAACCGACTGAAATATGTCTGGAAGTGATCTAGCGGTGCAGATATGCATTGGCAGCCAAACTCAGGATGCTTTCTGCCTATTAATTACAAGAAGAGACGTTTGTCCCTGATAAGATGAACCTGAATTGTTTTGTTACACTGTGTGCTTAACCTTTTAATATATATATATATATATATATATATATATATATATATATATATATATATATATATATATATATATATATATATATATATATATATATATATATATATATATATATATATCATTACAATTATCAATTTTTTTTGATAAATTAGCCCTTTAAGAAAACCATAATGCATGTCTAATAAAGAACTAACCACCAAAAGTTGCTGTCAGGTGTAGATTAACATTTTAAAAGAGAGTAAATAGAATATTTATCCATGCTGTTTCCAATACAGCACACACCTGCAATCCACCAAGAAACTGATTAACCATCTGTCTGGAGAGGCAATAAATCAGCCATGGATGACCTGCAATTTCCCTGTGAGTAATACAGATATGAACTGAACATGCAGGGAAAGCTTGCAACACATTTTCACCATACATAAAACACCCTGGAGTTGTGAAACGAAATGTTTTCCCCTCACAGTTGACGAATGATCCCTTTACCTAATAGCAAGACCGTATAACCTACAGTATCTGTTTACCAACAAACACTAATTGTTGGACGCAAACCAGCTGCTAAGAGCTTTTTTCTGATTGAGAACGCATCGCAGTTATCAACATTCATAATTTGTTTCATCAGATGCTATTTTCAAATGCCCATGGAGAAGGTGTCCATCCACGCCTTTGAATTTAACCTTGAATCCCAATATCCAGACTTTCATTAAAGTGCTGAGAGAAAAGACCTGACTGAGACATCCTTTTCTCTCTCTCTCTCTCTCTCTCTCTCTCTCTCTCGTTCACACACACACACGCTTAAACTCAGACATTTAGGATCAATATCATCCACACCCTGAATGCTTATCTAATGTAACCGCTTGTAATATCATGTCAGCTTTTATCAATAGGCATATATGGATTGCATAAGAACCAGGAACCAGGATTGCATAAGAGAGAGCAATTCAGTGGTGCTTTAATAGACAGAAATATGAGTTTTATATACAGAATTGTATCATATAAAGCTAAATTTATGTCCAAGCAAGCATATAGCAACACTCATAAAACAAGTGGAGTCCCTGAATGTCATGTTCACCTTGAATTTACTGAGCTACAACTAATACAACTAATAACTAATTGTTAATCAATACTGTGGCAGATCTATTATCCAGTCACAACACCTGTCCACATGTAAGCCTTCCGTAACCCATCACAGTTATTTCTGGAATCAGAATTACATAGGCCCACAAGCAGCACATCTGAGCCCATGTATGACCTCTGACCTCAGCAGCGCTCCATACTCTCTGACTGTATGCATGAACATGTGGGTCAGTGAGTAAAGACTTGTATTGTTAGAAATAATCCCTATTTTGAATAAATGCTGTTCTTTTTATTCATCAAAAAATCATACAAATATCGCAGTTTCCAAAAAATATTACACAGTCTCAATACTGATAATAAATCAGCATAATAGAATGATTTCTGAAGAATCATATGACAATGAAGCATGGAGTAATGGCTGATGACAATTGCTGATGGCTAATAAAATAGCGCAGTGTCACAGAAATCAATTATATTTGAAAGTATATTCAAATAGGAAACCCATATTTGGAATATTTCACAATTTTACTGTTTTTTCTGTATTTTGATCAAATAAATACAGCCTTGATGAGCATAAAAGACTATTAAAAAATATGAAACATATACTGATCCCAATGAATTCAAAAATGTATGTTTTACATCACAAGACATGAGGATGGCAATACTTGTTGTTTACACCGCACAGAAGTATTAGGTAAAAAAAAAAAAAAAAAAAACGTTTTCCAGAACTATATGAAATGAATACATTTCTAAGAATTTGGTGTATTTTAAACTAGATTTTACTTTATCTTGGATACTTTTTGTTTGTCATGTGTCACTGGAATATATTCCAACTGTAGTGGTTTAAAGGAATAATGCACTCAACTAAGATTTAAAATGCTTTAATGTGAAAGGCTATCTACTACATAAATCCAATACTAGTCCAATCTGATTACATGTTAAAATAGTCACTAATTTCTTGCTGAGAAGCAAATTGTTTTTTACGCCTTTGCAACTCCATCTTTCCCCTTTACCCTTCATCTTTTCTCTTGCCTTGTGGGGATTTTTAAGCATGGCTCTCCCTATGGTATATAACCTCACACACAAAGACAGTGAAGCAGATATCAGTAAATCTATATGATAACGGAGCTGCCAATCAAACGCTGCTACAAGGACTTTTGTTTTCAATAATGCAAGAGCTTCTTTATAGAAATATTCTGCCCTCTGTGATACAATCTGAAACATTCAGTATATTATTGAATAATTGTATTTAGTTGCTTTTCATTCTGAAACGTATTTCATACCATAAATGTGAAGCTTCAGTGAATTTCACTATTCAGGATTTATCTGTTGATTTAATGTTAATTTGTATAACTGCTGGGTCTTTTAGGTTCATTAGATACTCTTGGATTTCATTTACACACCGATAAGTGCATAATGCATTTAAGTCCATTTCAACAGATTGTATTATATGCATCAGAATCACAAATGCCCTTTCATCTTTCTCCTGCATGTGATGAAAGTATGGCCACCTGCTGCAATACTGATGAGGTTGTTAGTTAAGGTCCAGTTGTATGAAAATACATCCGTGATGATTGCAGGAATACACGATTTAAGACGTTTAGCTCAAATCTTTCAGCTGCAGACCCAGATATCAAATGAGGAGTGTCTTTCTAAAGCTTTAAGCTATGCATTGTGGGCTTTGGATTCTTTCCTGACCTTGACAAACAGCATTAACAGCATGGTCTGTTCTGACCGTGTAGAAAACCAAATTATGGGCTTTAGGATTCTGGTTCAGATGGGCACTTTTGATAAACTGAAATATGTAATTGTTTTGGTTCTCCAGAGAGATTGGACTTTTCATGTTATTGCTACCAAATTAGATTTGCACAGTGAGTAGGATGATGGTGGACCAAATGAACTGGATCAAACGCTACAGGTGAGAACCAGCAGACATGGACTCAACACTGAAGACATTTAGTCAAACTCCCTGTGTTGCTATCATAAGCTTTCTTTAACGGGGGTCGACTAACGACATTGTTGAGCCACTGTGTTTGAAATGAGTTCAAGAAAACTTCAACTTAAGGGTCACTGAAAAACAAAACTTAAGTATTAATATTATTATAATTGTCACAGTGTTGGTCTGGTTACTGAGCACATTTATAAGTTGCAATTGAAACCCCCCCTAGTAGGACCTCTAGGTTTACATACAGGGAAAAATTATATAATAAACTCATTATAACAGGTAAATACAGGTAAGATAGTAAAAACAACTCCACATCCAGTAATTATCTATTTGGATGTTTAAATATAAATATATTTGTCAGCAAAGTGCCACAAGCGAGCGCCCAGGAGGATGCAACACTTCTTATAGAGTGAGCTTGCAACCTGAGCAAGCAGGGCACACGCTGTGCCTGATAAGTCAGGGTGATGTCATCCACTATCCATTGGGCCATCCTCTGCTTTAGACAGCATTACCCTTCTGCCAGCATCTGGCCTTTCAAGGCTCGGATGTTATTTAGGATTTAACCCTCTCAACCCCTAAGGAACATGATGACCAGATCATGCTTCCCTTTTGATTTCCCTTCCACAGGGTCGTGGTTAGCAGCAATTGCTGCAAAATAAACTTTAAGGATGGAGGGAGACAGCCATCGCTCCAACCCCTGCTGCAAATTGTGGGCGGACTGAAGAGGAGTCTGAGTGTGCTAACTACGCCTGGCTCCAAGGCGGTGCTTGCCCAGAGACTACTGCGGATGCAGTCTGGGGACAGATGCAAGGGGCCACCTTCAGCGACGAGCAGGCTGGGGCTCTGCAGAGGGACACAGGGGGCCTTTAGGAACCAAACTTTCTCTGCAAACCTCATGTCGACCAGACACAGCCAGATGTGGCACTCCTGGACCACAAGTGTTTACAAAGCATGACCCAGAGACCGAGAAGTGACCTTCGTCGCATATAACGCAAGGTCAGTCACTGTTTATTTATCTAGCATACATTTTTTTCTGTTTTCTGAACTATTTAAGGATGCCATGAATGGGTTCACCACAATTAATTATTTTGTATACATATAATTATTATTCCTGCTTTAAGTATGCTGGAGTGCCAGACAGCAGGGATTTGTCAAACTCAGCTGGTCTCATTAACATCAGCCCTGGTCTGCACTCATGAATCCCCGACTGAATATGCCAGCAGGCCTATAATACATTTCAGCACTACTTGTGAAAACATTTTGAAATAAGAGTGGCCGAAGGCAAGGAAAACGGATCTCCACGGAAATCCACCAATTATCAATTATATATGATTATTTTAATAAATTATGAATATATTTGCAACCCTGAGGATATCTGTGATGGATGAGCTGCCAGTTGTTTTGCTCTACACTATATGATTATCAATATCCTAACCAGCTTCTCTGTATTTTAGCTCTGTCAAACACAAAAAAGCATTGGGTTTTCCCGATGACCTCTGGCGAATCTGCAGGGTCATTGACTCCAATATCCCGCCAGACGATAGTCAGCAAATATCAAAGCTCTCATGTAACTGATTCCAATAGAGGTGCAATGACCCAGCAAGGACGTTAAGTAACAGAGAGAGAGACAAAGAAGAAGACACAGAGAGAGAGAGTGTAAAATGCAACTCTGATGAAGGGTAGAGTGAAAGATGGCTGATTTGTAGAAGTTTGGTCGGAGAAGAGCATCGGATGTGGAGTGTGTTTTCCACAGATGTACGTTAATAAAGGCAGGAACTCTGTGTCTTTGCTCTTGTGTTTTTGACAGTGGTGACAGATGTTTCAAAGAGGTGCTTCTTTCCTTGCCCTAATAAGAAACAGATCAAAAGTATGACATATTTTAAACAAAAGCAATATCAGCTCAAGTACACACATGCACATCCCACACTGATGATGTTTCTGAAAGTTCTTATGGTTTTCCTATAATATGAGTTTCTGCTATCTAATTAAATGACAAAATAGATGGTGTTGTTTGTTTGAGGTGTAAGTTCTCAAACTGATAATAATAAAAGCTCAAGATGTCCTGTGTAAGACCCTTCTCTTTTCCTTTCTGATTGCATTCTGAATTTGAAGCTAGCAGCTGGAATATTAGGCTACTACGGACAATTGGTGGATTTGATTTATTTGTCTTTTATCAACTCAACTCAAGTTTAATCCTGAAAGTGTTATTGTGAAAGAAAAGAAAATCCTGCATAAATTGAATTTATGTCTTTTTACATTTTTTCCATACTATGGAAGTTGATAGGGAAAAACTGTTTGACAAATTTGAGTAAATGATGACAGAATTTTCATTCTTGGGTGAATTATTCATTTAAATCTGATTACTGAATCTCTGGATATATTTTTAATGGGATACTTGCATACCACAAATATATACACTCCTTATAGCTTGATAACTTTTTAAAGTGCAGCAGTGTGTGTGCAGTGCTAAATATAGTAGTTTAAATAGTATGCTTCGGTGTACTGTAGTGATATCCATTTATCATTTACAGTCAGAAAGAAGAAGAAAAAGCAAGAACAGCTTGCTTGTTGAATTCTGAGACTTTTAATGCAGTTTGCACCACAGATTTTGTCAAATAGTATGCATATTATATTTTTCAGAAATAGATTTAGAGTACTGTTCCAAAAGCTGTGTGAAATTATGGGATGATCAAGAAAAGGAGGTTAGGCAGGAGTTTCACTTACTTCACTTACTCTGCAATTATATGTATAAAGAACACTATATTCTTGCGCTTCTTGTTAAATCCTAACTGCATTTCGTTAGCTCTGTACTTGTACTCTGCATAATGACAATAACGTGTAATCTAAATCTAATCTAATTTTCTACTTACATGTCTGTTACATAGACAGACTTTGCCCTCTAGTGGCTATTCACTTGCTTACAGGAATGAAGATCTCTGAAAGTGGACCCATAGTTGTTTAGTTAGCATTTGATTTTATCCACAGTGATTTAAAGTGATTAAAATACATTACAATAGAAAACAGTTCTTTTGAATTTTAATAATATGTAATAATATTACTGTTTTTAATGTATTTTCGATCACATGATTGCAGCCTAGGTGCGCATAAGAGGATTCTTTCTAAAACATAAAAAAAAGCTATGCCAAACTTTTTACCGGCAGTAATGGATACATTTTTTATTATTATTATTATTATATATTTGCATTTTTCTTGAATTACGTTTAAATGTTTTATAGTGCACATACAAAATAGGATTCCAGCAAGATTAATTAACAGACGTTTTCTTCTTCTAGATTAATAGAGTCTGGAGAAATGAACAGCACAAAACCACACTCCAGTTTTATGTGTTACAAAGAGTAAAGCAGCTCATCTCAGTGTGTGCTTCTGCTCTTTCAGAGTTTCTTTCTGACCTGCCCTGAGAAAAACGGCCTCACTAATACACTCTCAAGAGAGACATTCTTCATTCTTGCTTTCAAGGCTTGAGGACTTGTAGGTCATGATTCATTTTAGTATTACGTACCTTGTTCTCTGCTAAGGCACATATATCCTCTCTTTCTGTTCTCTTAGTGCTCTGTGTTATGGTGCAAATCTGTACTATCTGTATTTCAGAGCCAGAGGTGTCTTATTTATTTATTTATTTATGTTTGTCCTTTTTATTCACACTTCTTATTTTGTTTCTAGCCACACTGTTTTACCAGAAGCAATCCAGTTAGTATTGAAAATGGCCTTACTTTCACAAGATGAGATGCTTCCATAGATTTATTTTTAGGTTTCGGTATTTACTTTAGGTCACTTACAGTAGAAGCCTTTTCTGGTGAGTACAACCTGCCACAAAAAAATATATTGCCTAGTCCATCATTTGGTCTGAGATGGTCCTTCTTTGGACCCATCAGTGTGCCTTGTTATCATAAAGTATTCATTAAAACAATTTGCAGCTAAGGTTTCTTCAGTACTGAAATCTAGCCCTGATTAGAATAAGTTACATTTTAGTTCTTGGACTTTGGTAGGGTGTTTTTAAAAACTGTAATGAGGCAGAGGATTAAACAACTCATTGCTTTTTCATGCAGGCGTAATGACTTTTCCAGTACATGCTGTCCTTGGATACACCTGTTTTTTAGAGGTTGCTGAAAAAATTAGGAAGACATTTGGAATAGTTCATGCAAAATTGAACATTAGCTGAAATGTTTCCTGCCCTCAGGCCATACAGGATGTAAATGAGTTTGTTTCTTCATGGGAACAGATTTGGACAAATGTAGAATTATATCACTTCACTAATGGATCCTCTGCAGTGAATGGGTGCCATCAGAAAGACAGTCCAGATACCTGATCACAATAACTCACAAGTACATGACATCAGGCTATCAAAAATAAACACATTTTAGTTTTTAATAAAACAATCCATCAGACATTTTTAACTATTTACAGTATAATATTGCTTTTTCCAGGGAAAAAGTTGCCTTGTCTGAATCAGGAGAGAAATATGCACAGATCAAGCACTGTTTACAATCAAAACAGTCCTAAATGTTCTAAACAATCATCTGGGTGGAATTTGATGTGAGAGGACAGCAGGATAACTTTTTTCTGGAGGAAGTGTTATTATGGGCTGGAATTTTGGCCAGAAGTGACAGATGCCATAAAGATGGATTTTTTTTTTTTCCTAAAGACATAGCTTTTCGTTCCACAAAACATTAATTTGTGGACTGGAGTTGAGTGGATTACTAGTGGATTATTGTGATTTTATTGGCTGTTTGGACTTTTATTCTGACGGCACCCATTCAACTGCAGAGGATCAGTTGGGGATCCATTTCTCCAAATCTGATGAAGAAATAAACTGATCCACATCTTGGATGGCCTGAGGTTGAGCACAATTTCAGCAAATTTTCACGTTTAGATTAACTGTTCCTTTAAAAGTTACGTTTTTTTTTTTAATCTGGTAAATAAAAATTATGAACATTTGTTTAACCACTATTGCAGCGTTTCATGCTAAAAACCTTTAAAACAGAATTGTACTCTGTAAATATCAATAATAACATCAAAAACATCAGACAGAACATGAAACACCAAATTAATCGATTCTATGCACAGGAAAAGATGTGGTGCATCTTTGGGATTTATCACTTTGAGTCTAAAATAAACTGCTTTCAAAATTTGGTTTTCCAAAAAAAAAAAAAAAGTTGTCTCTTGGCTCAAATAGCCACATGATGCTTCTGATAAGGCATGCTTCTGATTCTGCATTTTCAGCTCATGCTATATCAAAGGAAAATAAATTCAATAAAATGACTTTTTAAAATCCATGTGTGTGCCTTGTGATGGACTGGAACCTTACTTGTGCAGGGAAACACAATTTCATAAAAACCTCAATGGCCAATTTTCATAAACAATGTCTATTTAAAATTTTCAGGGGAAAACATAATTCAAAACACAGAAAAAAGTTTGGTCTAAAATGAATGAAATGTAACACAGAAATGCAATAAAATAATACTTTATAATCATAAGAAAGGGTGATCCACTGGATCAAATTACCACACACCTACCATTTTAACAAACTTGTATTATCCAACAGTATAGCATCTGATTATAACTACCAAACTTGTCTGTAATTGTTCAGAAACAAGAAGCATGAGTTATTGAACATTAAAAAATCACTTTGAACAGCATTTAATTTTTTTATGTAAACCTCGCTATCCCCTAGTCTATATAAAATAAATATGCATTCATACGGTCATACTTAACATGCAATCAACAGATTAATGTTAGCTTTATTCTTTTTATTATTAAAGCCGAGCCGCTAGAGGGCAGCATCACTGTTGTTCGCGCTTAAAACAACAAAAACAACGTGACGTTTTTAGTCTTTTAGTCTGACTACTTCCGCCTTGTGCTTTCAACGCATGTTTCTCTGAGCAGCTGTGTTTATCAGGTCAGTAACGAACACCGTTATGAGTTTATTGTAAATACACATCCAGAATGATTGCGTTGTCGATCAGGCGTCTGAGCGCGGTTTGTTTGTTGGTGACGTGAA
Organism: Carassius auratus; assembly: GCF_003368295.1. NCBI lineage: Eukaryota > Metazoa > Chordata > Actinopteri > Cypriniformes > Cyprinidae > Carassius > Carassius auratus. The sequence continues at coordinate 3,256,452 of NC_039253.1, forward strand.
GGTGAGATGTGCGCGCGCGTGTTATGCTGAAGTGATGCAACTCAATCAGATTATGCACAGTCAGGGTTTGTCTTTATTCTCCATCACTGCGACATGCGCAAGGGACACTAGACACTATAGCATGGAAATGTCCTCAAACCGACGACTGAGAGTTTTTTCGTGATTCTTTCACCAAACACCATGTTTTCCGTGTCATCTGAGGGTTTGTAGCCTGCTGACACAGAAGAGCACAGTGTGTGCTGGACTAACGTTAGTTAGTTACAGTTCAGATGTTTGTGTACTAAAGTAATAACTATATACATTTTTTGAAAATATCTTTTCATGGAAAAGCCATTCAGGGCATCCATACCAAAATATAATTGCCAGGTTTGGTAATGTAAACTTGTATATGTGTATACACACACACACACACACACACACACACACACACACACATATATATATATATATGTCAACTATTCTTTACAAGTGAAAGCAAAGTTTCTTGCGGAGGAGCTAGTTCTTCTGTGAGTGAACGCAAAGAAGTTAGGGGCTTTATATAACAGAATAAATAATTTGCTATAAGTTCTAGAAGAAATCTATTTAAATGTTTAATTAGTCAAAGATTTTATCTGTTTGTCTGGATGGGGTGTGTGTGTGTGTGCCAATTCTGTCTTACCTGGTGCTGTAGTCAAGAAAGCACATGGCCAAATGAGTAAAAAACATTAAAACTAAAGAAATGTACTATTTCTTTATATAAGATATCTTCCAAAGTTCCAAGTTCCAAAAGATCAAAACATTGACAGCCAATCAGAATCGCTCCTGGTTTAAAGCGCTCAGGCATTTAAAGTAACAGACCACAAAACTGCGGTAAATACTACATCAACCTTGAACGTTATCATGCTTTGGTGTGAACACGTTTCAGGCTCGTTTCACAGACAGGGTTTAGCTTAATCCTGGACTAGGCTTTAGTCAAATTAAGGTGTTTACGCAGCTTTTATAAAAATGTCTTAAAAGAAAACCGAACAAGAACAAAGGCACTGAGATATTTTAAGATATGTCAGAAAAAGATATTTTCAGTAGCGATAGCTTTTTTAGGTGCATTTTAAAGCATTTGAATAATGAAGGATTTGTTTGCTTTTAGAAGTCAGTATGAACCAGGAGAAATTGGCTAAACTTCAAGCCCAGGTCCGGATAGGGGGCAAGGTAAGAAGTATTATGAACAATAATGTTTGTAGATATATATTATGGTTTTGCCATCGTTATTGTTTTTCTGTCTTCACTCAGTTTCGATTCGTTTTCTGTAGGGAACGGCGCGCAGGAAGAAGAAGGTGGTGCACAGAACAGCAACAGCTGATGACAAGAAACTTCAAAGTTCGTTAAAGAAGCTTGCAGTCAATAACATAGCTGGCATTGAAGAGGTAGATCAGTAGCTCTCTAGTCTCATCGCATTCTGTCCTGTTCAGAGAGGATTGTGAATTTGATCTTGTTTTGCAGGTGAATATGATTAAAGATGATGGCACAGTCATTCACTTCAATAACCCCAAAGTGCAGGCGTCTCTCTCTGCCAATACGTTCGCCATCACAGGACACGCAGAGACCAAACAGCTTACAGAAATGCTCCCGGGAATCCTCAGTCAACTTGGCGCTGACAGTCTCACAAGTCTGCGCAAACTCGCCGAGCAGTTTCCCAGACAGGGTTGGTATAGAGGCGGCTTTGAAATAGGGATGAATTTACAGTTTGGTATAGATGCTGACATTCTGTTTCATTGCTTTTTAAGTTCTGGACAACAAAGCTCCGAAAGCTGAAGATATCGATGAAGAAGATGATGATGTCCCGGGTATGCAGCTTGAAGTTTTTCTTTTGAACAAGCTGTAAAGTGTACAATGCCGATTTAAGTCATGTTATCCTTTCTTCACAGATCTCGTAGAGAACTTCGACGAGGCATCAAAGAACGAGGCAAACTGAGCACCTTCCGTAAATGCTGTTCAGAAGTCTCCTGCAGTGTTTTTAAATCAGAGTCACAGACATATCATTTCAACACTATTCAATGAAACAAGAGACTTTTATATCATAAATTGGCCATTCCTGACCCTTCTCCTGCATTTATACAGAACGACGGACAGTTAATTGAATGCTCACTGGTTCTAAATCTTATCATGTTGCTAGTTGAAATACTAGTTTTGACGGCGATGGTTAATAAGTCTTAATTCTTTTTTTTCTGTTTATTAAATAAAAATAAAGCTCATAAAACTATTTTATATGGTGTTTTTCCTGTAGTTGCTTAAAATGATTTGTCATGGGGTCTGTAGTATTATTAGGCATATTATTATTATTACAAGAGTAAAAGGTGTTGTCCCTTTGAAATGTTTAAAATGCTAACTAGGTTACACCAAAACACGCAAAAATTGTTGTACAGTCGATCAATATCCTCATTTTTGTTTTTACCTATGCAGTGTAACAGCTACCTAGAAACTTTACATTAAAAATGTCAGGAAAGTCATAAATAAAGATGGTCAGTGATAATTAAATCTGCAAATGACGATATTCTAACAGATGCAAACACGGCGGAACGAATTTGTCTGAGCAGATTAAACTCAAAGCAAAATCTGATTGTGTAGAAATCTTTCCCCTCAGGATTTTCACATTAGCATCGACTCTTATTGAAGTCACTTGATTTTGCCCATGAAAATTTGTCAATTGAGAGTAAATGTGACTGCACCTTAACCATAGGCTTCATTTGGGATTTAAATATGATCCAAAACAATACCTAATTTCTATACATTCTTGTATGTTTACCCATGGTCACTGTTTTTTTTATTTTATTTTTATGTTTTAATAATCATAACATTTACAGTGGGTTAAGATGCATTAACATTTGTGTTTTTGGATAATTTTAACATGCAATATCCAATCATTTCAATAGGAATCCATTTCATATGCATTTTTTGCAGGAAATTGCATTTCGTCACTTACCAACTCAAATTTGCTCTGATTAAACCGACTTTTCTCCGTGAGTTGTGCTTCATACCTGGTTCCTGTATTTTTAAACCTTTTTGCCGTCCATATGTGACCCTGAACCACAAAACCAGTCTGAAATAGCACGGTTAGGACCTATATTTGTAGCTATAGCCAACAATACATTGTATGGGTCAAAATTATCGATTTTTCCTTTATGCCAAAAACTATTAGGATATTAAATAAAGATATTTTATAAATGTCCTATCATAAAAAGGTTCTATCAAAACTTAATGTTTGATTAGTAATATATGCATTGCATAGGGCTTAATTTGGACAACTTTAAAGGCGATTTTCTCAGTGCTTTTTATACACCCTCAGATTCCAGATTTCCAAATAGTTACCAGCTAAATATTGTCCTACACATACAAACCATCAATTGAAAGATTTCAGCTGATTTATAAATCTAAATGTTTAAAAATGGACCTATATTTCTCTAATGTGACCAGCTGTTGTTGATTAAAGACTTGTTTATCTATAATAATGAGAGATTGTGAACCCAAGTAACAGTAACACCCAAACAACGATTGATTATATTAATAATGTGAAAAAAGAACACATTAGAGAATATTAAACGTGCTCACATCGCTGATAAAACTCGTCGCAACATTGTGTCCCTCTCTGACTTCTCAAGTGATTGCGACGCCCTCGTGAACGCGCATTGATCTCGCGCAGACCTCTGATGACGAGCGCACAGAGGTGGCGATGGGATACAGAGATCCTGGTAATTATTTACATTTTTCATATTTATTCCTTCGTTGTATAACTATATAGCGCTGAAAATAATCTCAGGTTCTTGTGGGAGTTCTCGGGGATTTATTGTGAGATGATTATATAGTAAGTGAGGATAATTGGCTGTCGTTGACGGTACTGTGTCGCATTGCTGTAGTCCCCAGCAGCCACAGGCGAGAGTGATGCACATCAGCCATATATGAACACATGTGCGTTTGCGTCGCTGCTATCCAGAAGTGATGCTGCTGAATCACCACGGGCCGTGTGTCCGTGTCAAACGCGTTGAAGATGTTGTCTTGTGTGAAGATTGCTGCGGCTCTTCTGCAATGCAGTGCTGAGAGAATTACAACGCGTATTCAGTCTTCTGTGCGGTAGCAGATGCAACACTAAGTTTTTGGCCACAATTCCGGAGAATAGACTATAAACTATAATGCTGTGATGTTGCGACACAGACTAGAAGGCTCAAATAATTGCAAGCGCGCGACGCGTTCTAGTTTGTCGCGTCGCGTTGCTGACACTAGATGAGGTGAGGCGACAAACTCGGACTTCAAATCAGAAAGTAGTTTTTTTTTTACAGCTGTTATTGTAGTTCTGTATCTAAATTTGTGTAGATAATATACACTCAAATGCATTAGTGTTTGCATTTAGTTACGTTCATGCATGATTCTGATGTGTATCTGCATATGCACCCATGCAGACGAGCCTTTCTGCACATTCAGCAAATCCTCACTGTGAAGTAGTGATGCAGGATCTGTGTCTGTGTGTCTGAGATGGTGGCATATAAATGCTGGAATGCCTTTAGTTTTTGTGCATATACCATGTTAGTACCATGCTAATAAATACCAACCCCTTTGAGGCCAAGTATATAATATGCAATGATGTGCAATGTATTTATTTACTTTATTTGGGATGCAACAATGCAAAATTTAGTTTAAATATAGACTTGGATATTCATCACAAGAAGGTTCTTAAATTTTAACCCTGTAAAGCAAAAATCAAATTAGACAAAATCTAAAGCAAAAGTTTGCTTCATATTTGATAAATCAGCCTCATACTCAAGTAGCAAAAAGCAGTTTTATTCAGTGGCTGAAACTGAGCCAAAATATTTGCTAGTGTTTAAATTGCCGAAAAGGTAAATGAAATGCTGGTAGCTTGTGATGTAAATAATTATTCTTTTAAAATAACAGTATAAAGCAGACTTTTTGTCACTATATCTCCCAATAATAGTAAGATGATATTGAAATGCTTGGTTTTATGATCACTGCTGTTGTGTCAAAACATATAATGCAATGCAGTACAATGATAATTTAGAGATGAACAAATAACCAAACTTGATGGATCATATTTTGACTCATGGTCACATTTTAACATGTAAAAAAATTATAACAATAAACTGAGGTTGATTCAGTTCAGCATCTTCATCTTAATTTTTTTAAAATGGATTCTAATGTTTACTTTTTTTTTTTTAAATAAAAAAAGCCAAGCATCCATGACACTGGGCTGCCGGAAATGAATATAACTGACTCATCTATTGGCAGGACATTGTGTGGGCCACGTCGTGATGGTTTAAGGCTAAAACAAAGCTCATGGTGGGCTAAAGTATGATCAGTAACCCTCTCGCTTTGAGCTCCCTCCACTGAGACTATGAGGCAAGCAGTAACCGCCAGTCTGTCTGTGTGGGGCGAGAGGCGTTTTGGATACTCCACCCTCAAGGACTCCAGCGAGTCGCTGCTGGACGAGCGCAAGCTTAGGCCTGGACTGAAAGAGGACTCTGTCATCGAAGAGAAAGAGCGGGCTGAGAATGAGCAAGAGCAGCTGGAGGCTGTGCTGGGACTTCCATCCTCTCCTGTGGAGGACACCCACCAAACAGACAGCATGGAGCCCTCAGACCCCACCCTAGACTGCAAGAAGGGTGGTGGGATGGAAGCGTCTCTAGTGTGTGGTGGGAGGAAGGGTTCACTTGGTGCTCTGCCCATGCAGCGCTGCAGTTCTCTGGGCACCACGGCTCCACAGTGGGTCCCTGATTCTCAGGCACCAGCATGCATGAAATGTGGATCCAAATTCTCCTTCACCAAAAGACGTCATCACTGCAGAGCGTGTGGGAAGGTGAGGGATGCATGTGGAAATTGAACAAAGTTTAAAGGGATAGTTCAATCATAAATTAAGATTCTGTCATGTTTTACTCACCCCTTTCTTTCTCTCTTTCTCTCTTTCTGTCTTTCTTTCTTTCTTTCTTTCTTTCTAAATAAGATATTTTGAAAAATGTTGGGAACCAAGCAATTGTTGATTCCCATTGACTTCCATAGTATGGGGAAAAAATATGCTGGAAATTGATGGCTAGCATTTTTTTGGTTACCAACATTCTTAAAAATAAATAAATAATAATTATACAGGTTCACCTTGAACCATAGCACTCTAAATAATATGGACTAGGGCAAACTTAAACTAAATTGCTTCAATCACATTAACTTTTATGAGTTTTAGAACTTTCTCTTTCTTTTGAGTTTACATCACTGATGTATTTAAAGTAATCTGAATTGTTTCATTATTTTTTCAGTTTAATGGACTTATTTGATTTATTCACAATAAAGCATGGCCTCGAGAACCTTATTGCTTACACACAACAGGTTTAGAAATGCTTCTCATTTCACTGCAGTGGGTGAAAAAAGCGGTACTGAAAATTCCGCTTACTTAAATTTCAAATTTATAAACTGACAACATTTTGATGTAACTGATTGCCTCAAATTTTTGAGTTTTAACAACCTATTTAGGTGTACAGTGTTTGGGACCGGTGAGTAAAAGATAACAGAATTTTCATTTTTGTGTAAACTATCCCTTTAAGATGTCATTCTCCTTAAAACATGAACCTGTTTTTGTTTCGCAGGTGTTTTGTGTGGTGTGCTGTGACCTCCGATACAAACTGACTCATCTCGGCGGGAAAGAGGGACGTGTCTGTGTCACCTGTCATTCAACTTTGATGAACCGTGAGTGTGGCGGCGGATTCCACTGCTTATGAGCTTGAACACATTAGTTATAAAGTTACTATGATGCTGTTTCATCAGGGACGCTTCGCAAGGACCAGAAGAAGGTCTGGTTTGCAGATAATCTTCTTCCTCAGTCTGAGAGTAGAAGTGCCAACAGCTCTCCTCTTCACAGGAGTGTGTCCCACACAGAGAGGGCTGAGCTCGCTCAGGCCGTATGACCGGACATCTTTCTGCTTCTTTGCTTGTCTATTCTATTTTATTTTCCCTTTATTTTTTCAAGTAACTTAATAAAACCCTTGTACAGTGACCATATAGAGAGGATGTTTTTTTTACTTTATTTTATTATTTGTTTATCTCTGAACATATAGAGAGGATATTTAATTAAATTTTATTCATTATTTACATTTTTATTTTATTATTATTTATTATTATTCACAAAGACTACATTTCCCTTCAGTCTTTGTGAAGAAACTTTACTTTAAAATTATTGGGAGTACATTTTATTTATTTTATTTTTAATTATCTTTGGTCTTTGTAAAGTAACTTTTATAAAACACTTATACACTCTTGTAATGACACCCTAGAGAGGATCATTTATTTGATTAAATGCTAATTTTATTTCATTATTTTATTTTACGTTATTTTAATAATTATTTTAATAGTTTATTATTTTTATTTTAAATTACCTTTAATCTTTGAAAAGTAAAAACTCTTTTAAATATATTTATTTTATTTATTATATGATTTTATAAAAAAAATTTAAAATCCCATGAATCTTTTCTAAAAATACCCTTATATCGATTTTTATTTTATTTTTCAGTGTTTTATTTTATTTTATTTATTTTATTCAATATTTTATTTTATCTTTATTTAAATTTCCCTTTATTCTTTGTGAACTAACCTTTAGAAAAAAAAAAATGTTATTACATTTTTACTTTTTTTTTTTTTAATCAGCGCTCTGATTGTCAATGATTTTACACTGTAGGAAGTATCTGAGCTCAGAGCTGGAGATGAAGTCAGCAGCAACTCTACAAAACCCACTCCACCAAAGGACCTTCCCCCTATTCTGACCTCAACAGGGGTCAAAGGAGGTATGTGTCCTAATAAGCACACTAGTTCTGACTAATTAGGCTTCACACAGAATATTTGTTAACTGTTTTCTTTGAAAAAAAATATTTTCAGGTTTATTTGTATAGTGCTTTTTATGACACAAATAATTTCCATATAATGAAAGCATACAATGAACACAAGCAGCTAAAAGTAGTCCTTTAATTCTGGGAACAACACAAGGGTGAGTAACAAAAAGAGTCAGTATGAGATGTCCTCAATACTTCCAATGCATTTCATGAGTGAGTTTGAGATCTCAGAGGCTGGGTCTTGTGTTTATTTCTGCAGACTACACTCTGGAGGAGAAGAGAACAGAGTCGTCGCTCTTAGAGGAGCTGGAGAGAGGTCTTGCAGCGCCTCTGGTGTTTGTGCTGAACGCAAACCTGCTGGCCGTTGTGAAGATTGTCAGCTGTATGTCGCTAATGTCTCATTCCACTGTTATTGCATGTTCGGTTTTGCTGATTTGACACGTGGAACTTGAGTGAATAGGTATGGTGTATTATTTTGTGATTGAAGCTGTTCTGTAGTCTGTCACTGAGTGTGTGTGTGTGTGTGTGTGCATGTGTGTTAATGATAAGCTCTGGATGTTTTTACCTGGTATGTATTCATCTAACAGCTGATGAATGTGACATCTGTCAGTCAGTGTTCTGTGTGTCTCTGTGTGAATGGGTTTCATCTACTACACACACTCAAACACACGCGACGCTCAGAGTGTTTTCAACCTCTGAGACATGGACACACAAACTCTCCAGAGCTGCTCTTAAAGAAACTTCACATGCTTTCCATCGTTTCATTTGAGAAAAAACTACCAAACACACACTGAAACTCAAAATAAGTTTGGTTTAAGAAATGTTTTATTTTTGTGCTAAAGCTTTACTTCTCAAAATAGTAATGATAATAATGTTATTGTTTTTAGGTAATTTGGTGCAACAAAGATATGTAACATTCATGATTTAATTACTGTAAGTGCATCTTATTTGACAACAAATAAAAATAGCTGTAAATTAATTGTTATATTTTAGTTTCAATCTATAAATAGATTGATTAAATTGTGAGTTTTTGTATTATTATTTTTACTATATAACATTTTTTGATGATCAATTTGTGTTGAATTAAATTACAAAGGAAAACAGAATCTAGGGGAAAATAAAACCGATTTCATCGGGGTGAAATTTTAAATTAAAGCTCTGTGGAGTTTATTTGTGAACAAACAAGTAATGTTTACATTCATTCTCAAGGTCTTACAAACATGTGGAATGCATTTCCTTATATTTTATGATTTGTAAAAGCTATAATGCTAAAAAAAATAACTAAATCCATATTGCCCAGCCCTAACTTCTGATAACAATATTCAAGTGTGTGTTCATGTGGTCACGAAGGGTTTTTGTGCTCCTATAGATGTGAACCGGCGGTGTTGGTGTGTGATGTCGAAGGGCATGCATGCTGTGGGACAGCCAGAGGTGGTCATTTTACTGCAGTGTTTGCCTGAAGAGAAGAGATTCCCCACGGATATTTTCAATCATTTCATTCAGATCTACTGGGATGCCCAGACAGGTGAATTTTGCACAGGATGTTACTCAACCATAAAACTAAGCCCAAACATCTCTATAGTTCTTGATCTTGCTCTTTCTTCAAGCAGCAGGAAAGCTTCTGAATCACCTGAGTCACTCTTTGGTGTCCCGAGGGTTTCTGGGTAATAACGAGCATGCTGGATTTCTTTACGTGCGTCCGACGTTTCAGTCTCTGGAGGGCCTGCCTTTGCCTGCGCCGCCCTTCCTGTTCGGGGTCCTCATGCTCCGTGCAGAGGCTCCATGGGCCAAAGCCTTTCCCTTGAGACTCATGCTGCGTTTAGGAGCGGAGTACAGATGTAAGAAAAAGGAATAAACCTAAGATTAATATACACGGCCATTCAAAATGTTGGCTCGTTATGATTTTATGTTTTTGAAAGAAGTCTAACCAAGGCTGCATTTATTAGATGAAAAATGCTGTAAAATTTTTTATATTTTTAAACCTGTTTTCTGTTTGAATATATTTTTAAAATGTCATTTATTCCTGTGATGGTAAAGTTATTTTCTGCAGCCATTTCTCCAGTCATATATATATATATATATATTATATATTATTATATTATATATTATATATATTATTATTATTATATATATTATTATTATTTTTTTTATTATTTTTTTTTTTTGAGAAAGGACACATTAAAGGGATAGTTCACCCACAAAGGAAAATTATGTAATTAATAACTCACCCTCATGTCGTTCCAAACCCGTGAGATCTCCGTTTATCTTCAGAACACAGTTTAAGATATTTTAGATTTGGTCCGAGAGCTCTCTCATTTATCGAAAATACATTTTGGTCCAAAAATAACAAAAATGTCAACTTTATTCAGTTGTGAGCGTGTTCACCGCAGTGTAGTGATGTCTGGTTCGCGAAAACGAATCACTCAATATAACCGGATCTTCTTGAACCAGTTCACCAAATCAAACTGAATCGTTTTAAACAGTAAACATCTCTAATACGCATTAATCCACAAATAACTTAAGCTGTTCACTTTTTTAATATGGCTGACACTCCCTCTGAGTTCAAACAAACCAATATCCCGGAGTAATTCATGCACTCAAACAGTACACTGACTGAACTGATGAAGAGAGAACTGAAGATGAACACCGAGCCAGATAACGAACGAAAGATTGACTCGTTCTCGTTTCTTGAGCAGCAAATCAGCATAATAGAATGGTTTCTGAAAGATCACGTGACACTGAAGACTGGAGTAATGATGCTGAACATTCAGCTTTGATCACAGGAATAAATTAAATAAATAAAAAATATATTAAAATAGAAACCTCTTGTTCTAATGTCATTTACTTTCTCTGTATGCTCTCAGTAATGTTTTCTGCTGTCCTGTAGTCTATCCCTGTCCCTTGTTCAGTGTGCGCTTCAGAGAGCCTCTCTTCGGACCCGTCAACAACAGTATAATGAGACTCTTAGTGGTGAGACTTTCTCTTTCTGGTCATACTGCTTCCCGTTTAGTTCAACTGATGTCTTTTAATTGATTTCCATTCTTTTTTGGTTCTCAAAGGATTTCCGTTTTTACCGTTACACACTGCCAACAGTGCCGGGGCTCGTGGTTGATCTAGAGGCTAGAAGCACCTGTATAAGAATCCCTAAAACACGTCATCCAGAGGTACTGTAACTCCACGCTAGATCCTGGAATACACTATACAAACTGTACACAGATTTTTGCTCTGATTTACAGTATAGACAAGTTGATGCTAGTTGACAAATGTCAGAGCCATTCAGCAGATTTAAGAAAATTGTGTAGTTTATGATGGTCCCAGATTCTGATTTTTTTTTTACAGACGGAGGGTATCAAACATGTTAGTTTGTCGTATTGTCGTCTTGACTCAGGTAGCGACATCCGCAGTTATAGAAATGTACAGTGTGTAAAGAATGAGACAGAACAACTAGTTGTTAACGACGAGTTTAAAAGCATGTCAGAGTTCAGTCTTTTGTGTATGTGTGGTGACGAAATCACAGGATACATTTCGAATCAGGGTTGCCAGATCAAATAAGAACGCAAAAAAAAAAGCAAATAAAAACGAGTAATTAATAAACTGAAATCCAAACTGTAATCCACATACCATGATGTATTGACCTGCACCCGTCCACTTTATTAACTACATAAACTGGATTGTTATCAGCCGAGCCCAAAGATGCTTGATAAGCAATGCTTAAAATAAGTATATATGGCAACCATTAAAGAGTAAGCTCTGTGAAGTAGCCACACAAATCGATGATTAAGTGGATAACAAGGCCTCTGACAAAATGTTTTACCAATACGATAACCCTAAAAATGCTTAATATCTGTGCCGATAATCAGTCGACACCTAATTTATGCAGTTGTCACTCCAGAGACTTTACAGTGTGTACACGTCCTTAGTGTATTCCAACACAAAATCATCTCGAACATAACCGAGAATTGCATCAGCAGCATAGTATCTTTTCCAAAGGAGATGGAAAGAGCATGATATTTTTTATTGCTTGTGCCTCGAGTATCAGAAGGTTTATCATCAATCTGGTGTTGAATAGATAAGATAAGACCCGAGTTAAAGAGTTTAATTTCTTAATTATCATTTCTTTGGGTAATGGTGGTCTTGTCTCTGTGTCTGCTGGGGTTTTAGTTGCTGAAGGCGCTGAATAAGTCTAATGAGAGAGTGCTGGCCCTGGGCGCCTGCTTTAACGAGCAGGCCGACTCTCATCTCATTTGCGTGCAGACGGCAGATGGACAGTACCAGACACAGGCCATCAGCATTCACAGCCAGCCACGCAGAGGTGAGCGAACACGCCAGCTTCCTGCTTGATTGTTTTGTTTTGAATATTAGTACAGTGGTCGAAAAAAGTATTTAGATATATTTTGCACCTAGAAATGTATTAATGTCATTCCATAGTATATCAAACCTATTTATTTATTTACCTATTTATTTATTTAAACATCCTGATCATAAGGTACATTTTAAATATATTTTAGCCTGAATAATCTGAGGAAATGCACAATTACTGTAACTCTGGAAGGTTATGTAAGAACTTCCCTTGCAAAAATTAACCATAGCCTATGGTATTAAATTTAATGAATGAATGAATACATTAATTATACAAAAGATAAATGAAAACAAAAAATGTTTTATATTATCATGCACAAATTAACCATTGCTTTTTCTATCTGCATGTGTTTTCTGAAGTTGCAGCTCATAGATCTCTCGGCAATCCGTAATTTTCCTCCTGGTGATGACATTGTCTCATATTTGCCCCATACAGAAAATTTAAATACTAAATGAATGTTGTTGATAATCATTGATACATACACAACTGTAATAATACAAAAACAAAATGTTTTGCATTTAGTATATGGTAATAATTAATGTATTTTAATGTAGTTAAAAGAAAAAACAGTGGCATTGTATTAAATGGTATGTAAAGGATTAAAATCTTAAAAATGGTTGGTAGTTATGATCAGGATAATTTTTTTTTTTATTGAAAGTTTGTTCCTTTTTTAAATTAATGCACAAGCGTTAATTTGTAGTGTATTTCATATTATTGGATTATTTAATATGACCAAAAAAAAAAAAAATATATATATATATATATATATATATATATATAAAATATTATTATATTATTATTGTTATCTAATAATACGAAATACTCTACAAATTAACGATTGTGCATTAATATATTGTGCATGTATATAAATATATTAATATTTATATATATATATGGTTGCTTACATTTTTTTTTCTTAAGCGCTCACTTGAGGGCGCTGTCTGACATTCTTGAAAGCTGTTCTTCTCTCACTGAATCTAAATCTGTGTTTCTGTTCACCTTTCAGTCACTGGCTCGTGTTTTTTCGTGTTCAGTGGAGCGCTCAAACCTTCATCAGGGTACTTGGCCAAGTCCAGCATTGTGGAAGGTTATGATTTGTTCATTTCTGTGTTTCATTAAAGCAGCACATCTCTTGTTTGAAAGAAAATTCTATTTAATCTTTTTTAAAAAATCTATCTTTTATCTAAGGCGTTATGATTATAGGAATACATATAGCAGTACAATATAGATAGTCTTGACTTTTTGAATATTTTAATTCATCATTTTATACTCAAGACTTAATTAATATAAGATAAAACTGTAATTAATGGGGCAAGTTGATCAAGGGGAGCACAAAATATAGCCTATGTGTAATAAAAGTATGTATTCCTTTAACAAAACATGATATTTCTAAAGAAAACACTGTTAGAAAATATGTAGTTATTATTAAAACACATGCAAAGTACTCTAAATTATAGAATGAGCCCTATCTAACTGAAACAAGTGCAGGAGATAGATGAACTCTGCTTAGATCCCATGCATCTGCTCAATGTTACAGATGGTTTGATGGTCCAGGTAACCATGGAGGCCTTGGCTGACTTACGTCGATCTCTACGGGACATGAAGGACTTCACAGTCACCTGTGGAAAACTCCCCCCAGCAGAGAGGCAGGAATATGTGCACATTCAGTGGCAGGACGAAGAGCCGCGCTTCAATAAAGGGTTAGAAACCAATATATATACATATACAGTTGGTCTGAAGCTGTGCTGGTGTCCTCTCATTCTGCCCTGTATCTCACAGCATCATCAGCCCCATCGACGGCAAGTCTATGGAGTCTCTCACAAACATCAAGACCCACCAGCGCTTAGAATACAGAGCCAATGGGAAGCTCATACGCTGGACAGAGGCAAGCAGGTTTACCTGTGACTTCTGGAGTGTTTGTGTTTTTAATACGTATGCTCATTTTTAAAGTTAGCAATAGATATAAACTCCGAATCTTAAAGGGATAATTTGCCCAAAACTGAAAACTATGAAAATAAACAAAAAAAATCTACATTTTAAGTTAATATTTAATATATTTTCCATAAAAACAAGTAAAATATTGTTATATAAAAAAAAAAAATATATATATATATATATATATATATATATATATATATATATATATATATATATATATATAATTATAATATATTATTTTTTTCCAATAGTTTTTAATCTGACCCTCAGCATTGCGTCTTATTTTAGATCAAAATCTGAATGAAAATATGGTACATAGAGGGCTTTTTTAATGTCTTTATTTTGATTTATGCTTATGGATTAAGTGCTTGCTCCATCGTAGTGGTTTTATCTAAATTTGATTGAGTTTCAGTTACTGAAAATGCTTTTGAAAAGCACTTTTAACAACTTTTCTTCACAGGTGTTTTTCTTGCTGAAAGATCAACATCCAAATGGTGTTAATAACCACAGCAGCCAGAACCGTCTGACAGAGCGTCTTGCGCGGGCGTTTTGTCTGGCACTGTGTCAGTCTCTGTGTTTGCTGAAGGAGGACGGCATGACCAAACTGGCTCTTAGAGTCACCCTGGACGGCCAGAAGGTCAGACATTTTTCCCACATTGTAATCATTTATTGGACACAGAAGTAATTAGCCATACAAAATAATGATAATAATTACCGTATTTTTCGGACTAAAAATCGCACCTGAGTATAAGTGGCATCAGTCCACAAATACGGCTATGATGAGGAAAACTACACTTCAGTCTACACTGAAGACAAAGAGCGCCCTCTCGTGGCTGTAGACGGTCATGTTTTGTCTTGGTTCATTTCTCTTGGTTCATGTCAAATTAATTTTGATAAGTCGCACCTGACTATAAGTCGCAGGACCAGCCAAACTATGAAAAAAGTGTGACTTATAGTCCGGAAAATACGGTATTATTTTTTATAAAAGACTAAAATATATTGGTACAATTTTAAAAGTACTCAAATACATTTATTTTACTTATTTACTTGTTTGTGTGTCTAAATCAGTGAAATATGCATGAGTATTTAATATTTATGTAAAAATTGTATATTTATGTAAAAAAATAATTTACATTAGATTATTGCAATCTAATATAATAATATTTTATGTCATGTTTTATATAAAAAAAGTGTTTTTCTAAAAATAAAAAAAATCTGATAACATTTTACATATATAAAATGTTTATTTTATTTATTTTAATAGGTTTTTAGTGGGGCTGTCAAGCAATTAAAATGTAAATTTAATTATATGATGTGCTGATCTAATTAATCACAAATATTTATAAATAATTTTTAAGTAGATAGATATATTGGTACAAAATACTCATATACATTCATTAATTTTACTAAATTACACATCTCTCTCTCTCTGTATATATATATGTGTGTGTGTGTGTGTGTGTGTGTGTGTGTGTGTGCGTGTGTGTGTGTGTGTGTGATTTAGTTAATAGTATATTTATACATTTTCTACCTCTGTCCTTTAATAAAAAAAAAACTTTTTTCTTTATCACGTCTATTGACTTTTCCAAGGCTGCTATTAGACGACCAGATTCTTGTATTCCAGAACCTTATTCTCAATCTCAGATTGGATCTCAGAAGTAATATGTAGTCTTTCAGTTGTTGTAATAACTGTAATTCAGTATTGTGTAAGGGTCGGTCAGGAGTGTAGCATGTGAGTGTGAGCTGCGTGACTTTCTCCCAATGAGACCAGTCTTCTGCTTTACTATTAGTGCTGTGTTTTGATTAAATCTCTGGGGTTTTGAGCAAAGGTCAAGACAGCAGAGGACAAAAGTTTTCTTATCATCATTTCTTTAATCTTTCAGATGGAGTTCTTGGCAGGCAGTAACGGGCAGCGCCTTCCAGCTCCGTACCAGGAATGTCTTAACCAATCATTAACGTCCGTGGTGCAGAGTAACTCTCAGTACCAGGGTCTCGCCGCCTGCCAGCTGGAGCTCATCTTCTATATCCTGGAGGACACATCGTAGAGACGGACCAACCACTGTCATGTGCCAACACTCCCAGAAACCTCACGAGCAAAACCTTTGGGTTCAGTATCATATGAGAGTGGAGTGTAGTTTAGTCGATACCCTACTGCTCACTGTGAAGGGTCTGGGGTTACATCATCAAATGGATTTAAAAAACTGCTAATATTTATCTTTCAGTCATGACTAGATGTATCATTTTAGCTTATCAGTCGACAGCACTAACAGCGCTTGGAACTATTGAATAATGGCAAAAATAAACACTTGTGGAAGCCCATTTCTGCCTCAGAGTTATAAAAATATAATTCATGGCATTACTCATAATCGCAACTTCACACCTCGCTATTGCGATGATTTCTCGTAAAACTTTATATCTCACAATTTTTCACACAAAATGCGTCCGTTTCTCTCAGTTGCACTTCTTATCTCACGTGTGCAACTTTATTTCTTATTACAGCATCATATTTCAATATTGTGACTATTTCTCATAATTGTGATTTTCTTATAATTCGTCACTTTTTATTACAGTTATTGTGAGTTTATATATCACAGTTGCAGCTTTCTTGCAATTGCGACTATTTCTCATAATTGGAAGTTTATATCTCACAATTGGCCCTTCGCAAAGACCCGCCTCCCTTACTAACTGTTGCTTTCTCATGTTCTCACGCAGTGAAAAATACATCACAGAGCAAAGAAGACAGTGACAGTGCACCGACAGATAAGACAGAGCAGGTTTACTTCTGCTATGAAACAAAGTCTCAGCTTTCCAATTTGGTCATTTTGTAAGAAATTCACACAATGAATGCCGTTTTGTTGCTCTTTAATGTGACATTAGTGTAGTTCAAGCAGCATGTGAACCGAGCATCTCTTTCTCGTTACTAAATATAGCGCAAAATAAACATGAATGAACATCAGAAGGTATACTTGTTTCAACCACGGAAAGATGTCAATACACTGTTTTTCAAGTTAAAGTTTTCTGCAGTTAAAACAAGACACCTTCTAATATATATTTTTTTTGTTCATAGTAAATATGAAAAGGCTCTGAGGGTCTAAAGCGATCCATGACGATGCAAAATTGCATTTATTGTTTGAATTTCTTTAAAAAAATGACAAATTTAGAAAGCCGAGACTTGTCTGTTGGTGTGGCAATGTATTTTTCACTGTGTGAGAACATGAGGTTTGGTGTGAGGGTGCCATGGCTTGTCTTGTTGGACATAGCAACAGTAACTAAGGTGGGCGGGTCTTTGCGAAGGGTCAATTGCGACTTGCGATAATTCTTGTAAAAACCATTTCTTATAATTACGACTTTGAATCTCATAATTGCTCATTTTTATCACTAATACTATATTTTCCACCAGAGTAAACAATAACGTAAAACTGCATTTCTTTTAACTGCAACCTCGTATCTTGTTATTTTTTGTCTAGTCTTTATTTTTTACTCATAATTATTTTATTTCCACCTCGGAGCAGTGTTGTAACTGTCTTAATTATGACTATATCTCACAGTTGAAACATTCTAGTAATTTAATAATTTAAATGTGACTTTATTTCTTCGAATCTAAACTTCACTTCTCGTAATTGCAATTACTTTAAGTGCAAATTTGTGTCAAAATTGGAACACCTATGTAATTGCAACCTTATTTCTACCAATTACGATTATTGTATTACGATTACTTTTCATATGATTTCTTTCATTTTCATAACAGAGTCTGTACAATACCTCATTATTATATTTTTTACCTAATTGCTTAAAAACTCTTGAGGCAGAAATAGGCTTCCAGATCGAACCAAAGCCTCCAGTGGAGAATGCTTGGTTTGTTGTGCTGTGTCTACACTAAAAACCAGAGCCAGGCACAAGACGAGGATATGAGTTTGAATTCTTACACTAAAGTCAGTGCTGCGTTTCAGAGGGTTAGGTTAAAGTTACGCATTCACAAGAACTGAAATGTTAACGTTTTCAGTATTCCGATACCACAAAAGCCATTATCGGTCAACCTCTGGTGATTGCCAAAGGCTCATCTTTAACAAATTGACGTAGCTATCTGTAGTTTGTTCTCCTTCTCTAGACCTCGGCTCGGTCAGAAACAGGATTTGAAACCTCGAGGCCTGAAACACGCAGACAAATGAGGACCAAAGTGCAACATGAAACCTGATTCCAAAATGAATTGAGATTTATGAGCATGACGTGATATTGGAGAGAGACTCCGTTTCTTCTAGTCTTCCACATGTAGAACTCATTGTAGCTTTGGCGAGCTCTGCTGTACTTCCTGATAGAGGCGGGAGGATGTTTTCCTTCTGAGTCACTGTACAAATCCATGCAACACCCTGTTCCCCAGCTTTCCTAGAGGAGTGCCCTGACCTCTGCCCTACATTAACGCACACCTGCCTGGAAAAAAAGGCTCTAGGAATTCAGCCAAACAAAGACGACGCTTGGATAAACAGGAGAGAGAATTATACACACAGACTCTCATGCAATGTGAGCTCTAGGTCATTTGTTCCTACGCCATCTCCCTCACACACACTGCGTAGGATGCTTGCTCATCTGGTCTTCCTCTGTTGCTTTTCAGGAACTGAATGGACTTTTTGTTTACACTCAACGTGCTGCACATTCTTGAGATGGCAAATCCAGATTATGAAGGAGAAATGCGGCATGCACACACTTGAGTTTCCGACTGAACCCAAAACACAAGAAACGACAAGAGCGGAGAAGGAGAGTTACTCTTGCATTCTTGTAAATGATTAAAAAGTATTTTAATATGTTAGGCATTTGCATTGGAGATGCCACGTGCAAATTTCAGCCGGAATTGTAGGTCGAATGAATTGGATGCACTGGTTTTATTTAAGAAGGAACTACAACGTGCCATCAAACCGCATAACATGTGAAATAAAGATATAACTGTGTATTTTAAAATGGAATTTATTTTTTGTATTTCATTCAAGAGTAGCAATATTTTTTACCGTATCAATCCCGTTAGTTTATAAGGTAAAACTATTTACAGGTGTAATACAAGTTTACTGATGTTGACTGTACAGTGCTATTGGGGAAGTATGAAACTCACACAAGTGTGTGTGTGTGTTTGTGTGTGTGTGTGTGTGTGTTGGTGCACATCTGTGAACTCATTCTGTTGAGATGACTGTCATTAGCAACATCCGCAGAGGATGGATCCAGTCAGTACTCTTCCTCTTCTCTTCATACATTGTGCTCAATAATTATTCTTTAGATTAATTTATGACAAAAAAATATACAAACGGGGTCAAAACGGATTCACATCCCCATGTACTTAATGTACATATTAAAAAAACCAAAACACAAGATTTGAAAACGAAAAGTCCCAAAACACTCTTTGGACTCCATAGTGCTTAGTACAGGTTCTCCTTGTCATCTGTTTTGGGTCTTCTCTTCCTGAGCGCTCAGGCTTTCTTCATCTTTCCGTTGAGAGTGCTCCCGTTCTCGTGGTGCTTCTTGCCGTTGCTCAGACCGTTTTCGTGCACGCCGTGGCCGTTTGAAACCACCGATGAGCCGTTGGCGACTGTGGTGGATCCGTTGGCCGTGCCGTTCTGGGTGAGCTGTTGGGTGTTCTTTGGTAGCCTCTTGCCTCTCACGTATGCCTGGTACCAGAAGTTAGAGAACAGCACGAAGAAGAAGGTCCCGTACACCCAGATGAGGTGGATGAACAGAGGCACCTGGTAGTCACAGCTCTCCATGAAGTACCACTGGGTTACGTGAAGAGACACTAACACAAACTGAGTCTGTAATGAAGAGTAACAAGGTCTAAATGTCTGGCATACACAGCTCTCATTAATAACTACGTGTAATATATATACACACACACACACATACACATAGAGTATGACAAAAATGATAAGTATTTTTACCAGCTAAAAATGGTTTTAAGACAGTTATTTCTTTAATCTAATTTCCTTGTAAAATAAAATTTAATTATAAAATAAATATTTATAAAATGTATTATTATATTTTAATAATTTATTTAGAATGAATGCATACTAAACAGTGTAAAATTAAAGACCAGAAAGTTAATTATTATTTAAATTATGATTAAGTATTGAAATACAGTTCACTGGTTGAAAAAACTCTAAATCTGTCTGTGATTTTTTCTCTTTTAAATAAGCATTTTTATCAATGTCAAAGAAAAGGTTACAAGTCAGTTTTTGAATGCCTTATTTAAAAAAATGTCCAATGTTATTTTCATAGGAGAAAATATAAAAGAAAAATCTTAGATGCACTGAAGATGCACTGGTTTTTGCATCTATATGTGTGTGTGTGTATATATATATATATATATATATATATATATATATATATATATATATATATATATATATATATATATATATATATATAATAACACACTTCAGTGTATATAAATGTATATGTGTGTGTGTGCTGTCAAATTATTAATCACATCCTAAAATATAATATTTTGTTTACATAATATTTGTACTGTATATATTTATTATGTATATATAAATACACACATGCATGTATATATCTTTTTTATATATTAATATATTTGTATATAATATAAATTAAAGGAATATAAATATAGACTTGCAAATGCATGCAATTATTTTCAAACTACATTCTGTACATCTGTGTATATATATATATCTGTGTGTATATATATATATATATATATATACATAATAAATATACACAGAACACACATGTATGTTATGCAAACACAAACTTTATTTTGGATGCGATTAAATCATGATTTATATATATATATATATATCAGGGTTTCCGTTGGCCGGAAAAAAAATGAAATGTCCGACAAAATTAAATCTCTCCGGTCAAATTGTCCGAATAAAATTGCCTAATAATCCCGCCCCCCCCCCCCCCAACACAATCTGAATTTGAGAATAAGCCTAAAATGTATAAAGCAAAAATACACAGAACTTTAGCTATGTTATGAAAGAACAGGCTCGTTTGAAAGTTATTAAACATTATTACATGGCTTGGTTGAATTCCAATGTGGAATGCGGTCTGTTATTTCTTGATATCAGACCGCTGCGAAACACTAGTGGCGCCAGGATTTTGATTGTAGGTGGGCCTCCAGAAACCTGGATGGGCCAGTTAAAATAAGCCAAAAAATAAATAAATAAATAAATAAATAAAAACGGGTTCCCCTTTCATCTCCGTTTCAGCGCTTTTCTGGGCACTGAGGACAGCGACTCCGTAGCCTACCTGAATTTAATGTGTAATTAGCATAGGTAAAAAAAAAAATCGTTTTAAATTGTTAAAAAGACATTTCAAGCTTTCTTAAGATATATTTCATGTCTGTGAGGCCTACGTTAAGTTTCGTTAAATTAGTATGAGATGCACTCCAGTTCACTAGCAATGCAAGCGCCTGCATGATTAGGCCTGTCGTCTGCTATATTTGCTTCTTATGTATTAAATCCAGGCAATTGGTTGATAAAAAAAAAATTATTAAAATTAAGATACAATTTATACAAAACGAAATTCACTTCAAAAAAGTATTTCTACTAAACAAAACTTAATTAAGTGGTCAAAATCATGTCTGACCCGCTCCATGTCTCTCGATATTGCGCATCTTATCTTACTCGTGCGGTTCACTTTTCATAATCAACATAAATTAAAAAATAACATTATAATATTTTAACAAATATTAAACTAAATAAGCTTATTTAATGTCTACAACATGTATAGTAGACCTAGAATCTCTATTCGTACAAATTGCTGCACATTCATTTCATTCTGAATTTTGCACACATAAGTTGAAAGGCATTTGTTTGTGCATGCATGTAAAACATATCTGCAACTTTTATCAAGTTCACTGATAATTATGCGTGCATTTACGAATTATTATCTTAATCTATAATGAAACAAGGACGAAACATATGCTTTGTTTGTTTAGAATGGAATGGATCGCAAATAGATCCGAATGAAGAAATGAACCATAGTAGAAAATGTTTTTTTTCCGTCTATTTGAAAGTTAGGCTAATAAACATGTTGCGTTCGGCGGCCTGATTATGTCATTTTTTACGTTACATAGCCTGCCTCCAGTTTTCCTCACCTTGACTAATTAAGAGGCGATACTTGACCGGCATATCATCAAAATGTCCGGAAAAGGAAACCTCTGTCGGTCACTTTGACCGGCACCATTTTTTTCTAGCGGAAACTCTGATATATATATATATATAGAGCCTGACATTTATGGTCACTTACAACAGTAGCTGCATTTTGAAGGCATTTTGTGCAAAAAAAAAAATGAGAGCGAGTAGATAAAGACTGCACTATCCCTTCACCATTATCATGGGTGAGATTAATACTGCTCTGCAGAACAAATGAACATACCAGCTGAATTGCAGTCATGTATTTCTTCCACCAGAGGAACTTCTGGAAGCGAGGTCCTGCAGCAGAAAGGCCGTAGTAGAAGTACATGATCACATGGACACAAGAGTTGATCATGGCATGGAAGGAGCCCATTCCACCTGCAAGAAGCATAACAGCAAGTCTTGAAGCCACATAGGTGATAATATTAGATTAGATTAGATTCAGCTTTATTGTCTTTGCACTTGTAAGGTACAAGGCAATGAAATGCAGTTAGCATCTAACCAGAAGTGCAATAAGCAGTAAGTACAGAATATGCAAAGTCTACAGTATGTTACAAATGTACAATAAATATACAGATAAGGGAGTATTATGGACATAATTTACAGATTTTAAATACTATCAGCACGATATACAGATAGGTGTACAATGAACATACTATACAGATGGATATTATATCATAATATCATATCAAGATAGCTATAAAGTTTATGACATTAATTATGATAACCTCTGGACATTTGTACTCGACATGTATTAATTTAACAGCTGATCACATCAGAAATAATGTCAGTCAGTGCATGTGGCGTCGTCTGCATGTTCTGTGTCTCTGTGTGAATGAATGTGTGTGGTTTCATCTACTACACAAACTTAAACACTATATGAGACATGAACACTCAAACTTCATCTCCAGATCCAGCTTTTCATCATTTAATTTGAGAAAAACTACCATCAAACACTGAAACTCAAAGATCTTCACAACAAACCTTCAAAATAAAAGTTCAGTTTAACTTGAAGGAATTAGGACAGAGGTATTTCTCAAAGAAGTACTACTAATATTATTATTATTAAGGAATATCATAAAACCAAAATACTTTTTTTCATTAATGTTATGCATAGAATTCAGTTGTGCAGCAACTTGCCTTAAAAAATGTTTTTGGGGGAAATTGTTATACTTTTATTATATTACAGTTTTTGAAGATTGTTTAAACTGTTCAGTTCATTAAACACAGTTTTTAATGATACATTTGTAATAAATCATAAAACACAGAATCGGTAAAAACATGAAATGTAAAAAAGCTGAATTTAGAGAAAAATAAAACCGAAATTGTCTAAAGATAAGACATTTATTCTCAAGATCTAACAAACTTGGAAAGCATTTCCTTCCTCATTAATGGTAAATGGACATAATTATAAATCCTGATACTGTATATAGAAAAAAGGGTAACATTTTAGAATAATGGTCCATTAGATAATGTTAGTTAACTACTTTAGTTAACATGATCTAAGCAAGAACAATCCTTCTACAGCATTTATTAATCTTAGTTGATATTCATTTCAACATTTATTAATGCATTATTCAAATCAAAAGTTGTGTTTGTTAACATTAGTTAATGCACTGTGAATTACCATGAACTAACAATGAATAACTGTATTTTCATTTACTAACATTAACAAAGATGAATAAATACAGTAATACATTTATTGTTCATTGTTTGTTGTTGAATTAACTACCGTATTTTCCGGACTATAAGTCACACTTTTTTTCATAGTTTGGCTGGTCCTGCGACTTATAGTCAAGTGTGACTTATTTATCAAAATTAATTTGACATGACCCAAGATAAATTAACTAAGAGAAAACATTACCGTCTACAGCCACAAGAGGACGCTCTATGCTCCTCAATGCTCCTGTAGTCTACACTAAAGACATATAGCGCCCTCTCGTGGCTGTAGACGGTAATGTTTTCTCTTGGTTCTAAATAAATGCGACTTATAGTCCGATGCGACTTATATATGTTTTTTTCCTCATCATGACGTATTTTTGGACTGATGCGACTTATACTCAGGTGCGACTTATAGTCCGAAAAATACGGTAACATTAACTAATGAACCATTATTCTAAAGTGCTACCGAAAAAAGTTCAATAATAATTGATCATACTGTCGACTCCAGTGACCATCAACACCAAGAGCTTTATTTACAAGAACCATTAGCACATGCAAAATCTCTTGGCATCTCTGACTGGAAGAGAAGTCTGTCTGGTTGACGTGTGGCGATCATGTAAATACCTGCAGACTGACTGGGATCGACTCACCTGGTGCGTAGCTCACGCCCCACCACCACGTCCAGGGCATGAAGGAATGGTGGAAGATGTGCAGGAAGGTGATCTGACTGTGTTTCTTACGCAGCACAAAAAACACCTGAACAGGACGACAGCAGCATTCATCACTACATGAACCAATCTGCTTTAAAATCAGACGTTTTGTTCAAATCTTACCGTGTCCATAAGCTCAATGAACTTTGAAAACAGGAATAACCAGGAAACTCTTGTCATCTGAAAAAGAAAAGGAAAAAAAAGACATCTTTAATACGCCTTGATTTGATTAATAATGCACAAACTACAGTAACAGAAAACAGAAAGCAAATCTTACTCGAAGTCCTTGAGGGCTGTTAGAATAATCACATGGGTCACATCTCCACGTGTATCCCGTCGCCCAGCCCGACATCAAGAACTACACGCCAAGTCAAAACAATTCATATATCAATTTAGATTCGGAAACAGTGTCTCCATAATGACTAAAAATATAACACACCTCTCTCTGAGTCAATGCACACAAACAAACACATTAGCCAGATCACACCAACATCTCCTGATTCTCACCTCATATACGATATATACAGACAGGCCAACCAAGGACAGGTTGTAGATGATCATAGCTTCTTTCAACTGGAAGGGTTTGCGGTTGGCCATAAATCTAGGGCCAGCGTACAGTGCGAAGA